>NC_072376.2:140061742-140364772 GCF_028885625.2 Pongo pygmaeus
AATTAGGAGCAAATACAAAAGGCTTCTTACTTTTACCTATCCTCATAGCTTGAATCTCTTCTGCAGAAAAACTTGAAGATTCTCTACAGAGAATAAAATCATCTATTTATGAAATCTTATTAAATGCTGCTTTTACAATGAATGAATGAAATAAAAAAGAGAGAGAGAACCCAAGGGAGAGAGGAACAGAGGGAGGTGGGGAACAAGGGAGGAGGGAGAAAGAAAGAAAGAAAGACAAGCATAGAGGGAGAAGAGGAAGAAAAAAAGCATAAAGCAACCTAAAGTCCTTGAACATGAATGTATTAATGATTTTTATCAATGTCTCCATATCTTCATGAGGAGATTCAGCTAAGTTATAAAACCCAGACCCATTTACCAACTGATGTTCTGTGGTACTGCTTGTAAGTGCAAAAGATACACTCCTCTCAGCAGAGTTGTAACCCATTTACCAGACTACACTGTAAATGAGCCTTCTTTCCTCCTAGGCTTCCCAGAAAGTGTGTAATGGCAAGTCCAGCCACTATAATTGTTCCACAAATCCCTTCAAGGAGATTTGAGAAGACCTGAAAGCCCACAAAGCTTATTCAGTTATATAAAGAGTGCACAAAGGAGTTTTATTTTCAATTCCAGTTTCTTAATTTTTTATTATATTCCCCAGCACAGAGCAGTCTTTGTACCTTTGGATCTCCCTAAATGTTTACATCCCAAAGTACACAGAGGTGTGAAAAATATGACTCATGTTCTTGATAAATTCATATTATAAGACATGGCCTTGAAAGTGAAAAGCTAATGAAATCCTTCTTTCCTCTAAATTTTCTTTCATGTCAAAGGTTAGTCTTGCTTATTCAACAACTTAGACCTCAGCACTTGAAAAATAATGAGTCTATCCAAGTGGTATCAACAGCTAAGGTTTTAGAAACATGAAAAGAAAGTCTTTAGAAAACTAACTCAGGGTTAGCAGTTAGAGAAGAGTTCACAGTTTTACTAGTCCAGAGATAAATTACTGCAAACTAAGTAACTGATATAACATACTCATTTGCTAACTCCCCCATAGCCTACCAGAAAAGGTTTAAAATGAGAACTTTTGACATAAACTGCCTTGCTCACTCTTAGAACACACTAAAATCTCAAGTATTTACCCTATAAAACTGTCAAGAATGTAACAAGTTTTTAAAAAATTCATCTCTTTTCTAAGAACAGTATAAGAATTATACCTATATTTTAAGCCAACAACAAATCCAAGCTACAGATTATCCATTGAATAGAACATAAATTTTTGTAATAAACTTATTATTTGTTCTTTCTTTCCCACCATTTTCAGGTTAGTGAGAGCAAACCTCTGACAGGCCACCAAAGAATTTAGCTAGAAAATAACTTTGCCTATCAGTCATACCCCATTCCATTCTGGAAAAGACTGGGAATTCTCTTTGTGTTTAGTTTGCACATGGAATGTTACGACGTGAGTAAAACTAGGAAGGCCACAAAATTTGCCTGCCCCAGTGCCCTTACTTAGGCTCTGTGTCATCACAGACTATCTCTTCTACTCTATGACATCTTAGTCTGTATTAAGGCAAAAATAATAAGTAACAGGTAGTGAGTGCTTACTCTGTGCCAGGCACTGTTTAAAGTACTGACAGAAATTAACTCAAATAATATTCGTAACAATTTTTCCTTCCCTTGGAAGAAAAAAAGCAAAACCAACTGAGAATATGGGAAAACGAAAAGTCTAATTTATTTGGATGGCTAAATTATGAATTAATGTTTTCTTTCATTTTGATTGTCATTAATGTTATTACTATACTCACATACTCACATAGTAAATACCTATGTGAAGTTTCTTTGAAACCTCTTCCAAATGCTATTTTTCACCTGGAAAATGAGGATAATAACAATACTTTCCTCATATGGCTGCTGCATTAGTTTTACATACTGCAAAAATCTTTCCAAAATGCCGCTTGTGTTCATATAATATTCAACTGCTTACTGGATCTCATCAGACTTCTTAGCTGGTCATGGAAGTCTTTTATCTTGTTGCTTTACCATATCACCCTCCACCCCAATTGGGCCCACGGCCACACCTAAGTCATTCCCAGCTCCCTATCTTAACTCACTTTCTCCCTCCAATCTCTTTGCAAATGTCCTCATCACTCCTCTCTGCTAATCATGTCTTCCCCATCCTTCATCATCTCATTCACATTTTCCTCCCTCTTTTTATGTCTTCCCCATACTACATTGCATTAACTGACATGCACTGAGTGCCTATGATGCACTTGGCACCTTTTGGGTGTTATTTAATCCTTTCAGCAATCTTAGAGACAGTTAACAGTATCCCTATTAGACACATAAGGATTAGAGAGACTATGATTTATGCAGGGTGGCAGAGCCAGGGTTCACTCTCAGTTATCCTAATCTATCCTGCACTTAAGAGCTTGCTCCACATAAATGAACTCTTAAATTTATATTTTCTGGTAATGTTCTCTTAATTGTTTAAGATGTATGAAGTCTGTGTGATCTCCTATGGTCTTTGAGGTCCAAATCTCATGCAGGGCACACCGTAAGCTTAGTTAATACTGATAACTTGAATTGGAAAAACTGATGTGAAGTTCCAACAAAAAGTTACTCTTTAAATATTAAATCATCCCCAAAATTTTAAAAGAACTGTGAACTACCAGATGTCTCAAACAGCCTGGTAGAGGCATCAGGAAAGCAACTTCATAGAGAAACACTCACTGGATGTTTGAAGATGATAAAAAAATCTCTTTAGGGAATTGGATCTTTGACAGAATGAAGCAGAACTATCAGAGGAAGATCCAAGCCCTGCAAAACATAATGCATACAGACATTTAACTTCCAAAGAGTTTATGTCTTAGGAAGAAGTGGGAAAGATAAATAAGGTGCTTCCTTCTATCACTTTCATGTTCCAAAGCATTTCCTTTTTTTTCTTCTTTTTTTTTTTTTTATTTTTTTTTTTTTTCACCCTAGAGGTCCATGTCAGCTGAAACAAAGTTTTTAGAAGACAACTAAATTGGGCTGTTTCACTACCACTAAGTAAATTCTGACATAATTCTTTGTCCTCTGTCCAGAGGCCATGATTCAAATATAAGGAGATGGAACAATGCCTGGACATATCTCAGCAATTATTCACCCAACTCTACTCTGGAACCACAAAGGAATATCTAGTCAGGTACCCTAGACTGTCATCTCTGTCCCTTATACACCAGGCACTGCAACTGTACTACAGAACTTTCAGCTCTGCTGGTACCCAAGGGATGGAGCTATAGTCCAAGAAGCCCATAGCCACAGAGCTATTAGGAGAAAGCAAATCATTGATATCCATGAGTTTCAATACTAGCCTGTCACTGACTATAGAGATGGGCCCCAACTTACAATGTTTCTACTTTACTATGGTGTAAAAGCCATATGCCTTCAGTAGAAAGTGGTGCCATACTCTCTCACACTGCTGGGCAGTGGCAGCAAGTCACAGCTCCCAGTCAGCCATGCCATCACAAGGGTAAACAACCTCTATGGGGTTCTGTGCTGCCGGATGACTTTGCCCAACTGTAGGCTTAGTGTTCTGAGCACATTTAAGGTAGGCTAGGCCAAGTTATGAAGTTCCCTGGGTTAGGTATATCAAATGAATTTTTGTCTTGCTATATTTTCAACCTAGGAAGGATTTATTCAGACATAACCCCATTATAAGTGGAGGAGCATCTTCACCTCCAAAAGAAAATTCCTACCAACACCTTTTCAAGCAGTCTCATTGGCAACCTTTACATAGTAATATTTTCCATCACCATGGCCCTTGCTGCTTCTTAACAACTAGTGCTTTGGAAACAGAACAAATTAGCAGCTAAAAGCTTCTAGCTCCTCAGCGCAGTCTTGCATATGCTGCATCTGAGTTTCTTTGTGACTTTTATTCAGAGCATGAGGTAGCTGGAGCGCAGCCGAACTCATCCTTCAACAGCCTCGCTCATCTGGTTTCAGGGGCTAGAGACAACACCCCAGCTGCCAGTTCCATGCCCAGTGACAGGGTGAACGATCTTTTCTACAGAAAGTCAAGGTTAATAAACAGTCTGGATCACAGGCTTCTTATTCTCTCTTCTCTTCTCCCCTCTGCAGTGACAAGGGACTTCCCTCAGTTTTTTAATGCCTTCTGTCATCAAACAATTAAGCCCATTGCCAGGCACCCACCCCTAGTGCCCTGTTTGTAGAAAATACTTATGTAACTAGACTGGGCCCAACAGAGCAAGGGGGCATGATCTCTTACTGAGATGAAATTTGTTCACTAGCACATTCACATTCTCAAAAATTGGTTTAAATACTTCTAAAAAATTAATAAAGCATTATTAACTACTTAAGTTTCCAGGCACGTTTACACAAAACACCCTACCAGCCAAGAATGTATTTGCTTTGGGTTTTTCTTTTAAAGAAATTGCTAGGCTATCATATAAAAGCCTCCAAAATATAAGTGTATATAACATACACACATAAAATATTTCTATATTATATATTTATATATTGTTATATATATTAGATATTGTTATATATAAATATACAACCTCAAATATTTTTAAATGTATATTTATGTATATAGCTACATAATATTTATATTTTGAATTTTATATATATTTATATTTATAAATTTATGTATAAGTATAAAAAATTATATAATATATACATGTTTTGGGAAAGTAGATATTTTATATAAAATATATTAACATAAATATATGTAACACAAATACTTCAAATAACATATTTATATAAAATGTATTTTATATATAAAACGAATGTTTCCTAAAATACAAATTAAAATACAAATACAAATATATGTATGTATATATGTATGTGTGTATATATATATATATATATATATATATATATATGCCCTTACCCCAAAAAAGACCTGTGAGAGTCTTTCAAGTCCTATACTGAAATTTCTTCCACTCCTTATTTTCTTTTTTTGTTTGTTTATGTTATGAACAGGGAATGTCATGACAATTACAGAATCACATCTAATGAAGTCTGGCTCTGCTATTGGTTCAAATGAAAACTTCAACAGTTCCACAACCTTGAGGTGTCCTCACAGTTTACAAACAACCCTCTCATTTTTAAGAGGAAGATAAGGGGATTATAAGTAAAAGTTTCATTCCAAAATATTGACTAAAATGCCAACCTATTATTATGGATTTCACAGGTCAATATAACTAATCTGAACTAGAGACTAAACCTGAAGAGAGAAAGTGTTTCAATGGAGGTGAAACAATGACAGCATTTATTCCCAAATACAGAAATAATTATCATGACATAATATAGTCTCAAGGCTTGGAAAACAGGAGCTCCATCAGTTGCAAAACATACCTAACTCACAAGGAACGTATGAGTATGAGAAAGCTCTCAATGCAGAGTTCCTCTTGGTTTATCTTGTATTAATTTACTTCCCAGTCAACTAATTTCATGAAAGCATTTGATGCAGAATTCCTTTCTAAACTACAAAAGACTGCTAGTGAGAGGTGGTGAAACAGGATTAATTGGGCTGCTGCTTTTCCTGCCTTCCCCAGACCAGGCTCCTACACAACCAGGGCAGGGCTGTCCTCCCACATTCCCCAGATTCAGAAAAATAAATAAACAAACATTTCGCTATCTGGCACTATGTCTGACTTTTAAAGACATTCCATCAAACGTTAACGATAAATAATTCTATGGTTTATGTAGACAACTTGCATTGTTTATAGCAATTATGAAGGAAGAAAGGCAGAGCAAGAGGAAATATTTTCTTCTGGCATTTCAAAGCAGCTTCTGACATAACAAGTTATTGCATTTTAAGAATATAAACTGCCTCAGTAAATTCTATTCCCCTCAGGAACTGCCAAAATTGCATTCTGCAAACACTAAAAAAGAAGAACAATGACACTGCTGCCAAATACAAAGATATCTATCAGCCAAAGAGTTAAGAGAATGATAGAGCGCTATAATAAATTTCCTTTTCATTCCAAGTACATTGTAAATGACCTTAGCAGCTCAGATAGATGAATTTAGCACCTCATACCTTAAAAACAATTTATGAATTTACTAAAAATGTTTACTATCAATGCTACAGCACTTTTCTCAAACATTTTGTACCATGGAATTTTTGTTTCATCACATACCTACTGAAAGTTTGTCAAATACTAATATTCCCAGAGCATTGTTTGGGAATCACTCACACAGCATTTAATAATGTATTATCCAACAATACAGATAATAGAAATATACATACATGCTAACTTTAGAGAGTATAAAAATATGTATAGATACATTAGAGCATGTTTCTTAAACACTATACTCAATAGTCTTGGCTTCTACTTTCACAACACCTCTCATCCATTCTTATTCATTTTCTCAACTTTCTATTTTCCTAATTTTAGTTCGCAAAAATAAAATTGACTATTTGAACCAATCTTTACTCAATTTGTATTCATAGGTAAAAGAAAACCCAAATATAACTAAGAACTATATTGTGCCAATCTAAATAATACAGCAAACAAATACATTATTAAAATGACAATAAACATATGACTTAAATCAAGATGTTTCTCTTTTCAGAAACATTACAGTTTTAGATAAATATGATAGAGAAAAGCTACAGTATGTGTAGAATAACTAAAAGGAAACAAAGAAACTTATGCTAGCAGTTGACTAAGGAAAAGTCTAGAGGATGTTTGTTACCACATATTCTTTGCTAGCATTTGAATTTTTCATCATGTATATGTATTGCTTTTTCAGACAATAAAAATATATACTAAATTAAAAATTTTAAACAATAATGATAACTAGAATCCACATAGCCAACACAAGAATAAGGTGGGCTTATCTTGGGTCATCTACCTCACACACATGGATTTCATACTTAATTGTCAGACTAGATATGACAATTATTTGTTTAAGTTTTACAGCTGACAAAAAAAATCAGGATCCCTGGAGAAAAAAAGTAATGAAATAGTTATCCAAAACAAACAAACAAAAAAGCTGATGCTGCTGTGTTGGGGTTGGTTTAAACATCTGACTTTTTATTCAACGTCAGTAAATCCTCAGTGGTATGTGGCCTGAAATAAATACCTAAGAAATTAAAATTATTGGATTCATAGTCAGTGGCTAAAAAACAAGCATTTCAAACTATAAAAGACTTGGAAGACAAAATATTAAGCTTTCTGGGCATTTATACAGTGAAACAAACAGAAAATCCTCAGAGAAACAGACTTAAAACTTGATTCAGACATAAAACAAAGCTTTAGAGGAAAATGATTATATGAATATTGAAAATATAATCCATGAGAAGAAAAACCTTATGTATTAAGGCATTCATTACAGTTTTATTTTAAGATGGTAAAAAGTGGAAATAGCCTAAATGTGTATTAGTAGAGGAAGTGTTCAAAGTTATAAAACACCCCTTCAATGATTATCATGAATTTTCATCACAAAAACTGTAACAACATGGAAATTATGTTTATCTAATGCTACATGGTGAAGCCAGAATATACAATTACATATATGCCATCATCAGAAATATGTTTGTGCCATATTTGTGGTAATTGACTGCTTCAGCATCAAGAGCTTGGAAAGAAACAAGCTAAAGGTCAGGACTCCTAATGTTTAAACATACAGACACACACACACACACACACACCTCTACCACTCCATCAGAGAGCCTGTCCTTTCTTGGGGTCTCAGCATAGGAGTGGACATATATTTCTGTCGCATGAAAAACACCTCCGAAAATACTGTCCCCTTCCTCAACCTTGAAGAAACTCCCCAAAATAATCCATATTTTTCCAGGATTAGAATTTTTCTATCTCATGTCCTCCTTGCCAGTGTGTAAGGGGCGATATTGGGAATCAGATAGTAAGTTGGGAAGGAGAATAAATTTAGTTGAGGAAATTCTTTTCATATGTTCATTCATCCAACAAAAATGACCTTAGTGCCCAATATATTCCAATTATGGAGAATACAGCAGTAAACAAAAGAAACACAGTTGTTCTCATCTGGGGCAATTAATGATGAGTTCTCTTTTGGATATACTGAATTTGAGTTACTTCCAGGATTACCTAGTAGAGATGCTTGGAGATAAACAGAAATATGGCTTTCAAAAAAAGTTCAGGCAACACTCTCCACAGGCTTAGCTTTGGACACTAAGCACAGAAAAATTGAAGAACGAGGATTTGGAGGGGTTAAGTGAGTGTTTCACTGAAAATACAGCACAAGCTTGGTGGAACAGGCAATAAACAAGACATCAATTCCACAAATTTTGGAGACTTCAGAGGTGGAAGTTTCCTGGCGATGAATGAGGAGGTCTAGAGTATAATTGAAGTGGATCAGGACTAAGATGGGGTGGAGATAGGAGTCAGAGATCTCAAAGAGAGCCAGGACCATTAAGTTGGAGGACTGGAAAAAGATCATTTTCATTAAAGTTTTTTCAGCATATAAGCAATTTAAACCAACACAATAGAGCTTGGGATACACTTTAACGATATTTGCACAGATAGTTATTCTGAAGGAAAAGGAAAGTTTAAAGGAGGTTGACATGCCTCAAGAGACCTAAGGTGGGATAGAATTCTCATGAATATAAACAATAAAATGGATTGGAGATGAGCTCAAAATGAAGAAAAATTTTAAATTGTAAAAGCTAAGTATATGACTCATAAAAAATATATTCATAGTGGGGAAGTGGGGAAAATGTTTAAAAAATTACAACTTCAAAGAGCATTGGAAAACTTGGGGAATTGGAGATGAGGAAAACACAAAAGATCAAACAACTATATTCAACGTGGCTCAAGAAATGATGCCAAGAACTTTTATTAAAATGATCGATACCATCAAGATATAAATACTTTGTAGCCACTAGTGACCTAATCCTCCCTTCTCCCACTCATGTTGCAAACGTAAACAATAAACTACAGATCTGGAGTCTATGAAATAATAAAATTAAAAGTACTCTTTTGGGAGGTAACATTGGATAATACTGCTTCATCCACAAAAAAATGCAGCAATAAATGAGCCACTCAAAAGAATAAAGATCTCCAAATTCTCTACATTGATAGAGAAAATGTTTGGTTAATGTTGCTATGGCATTTAGAATAGCATAATTGGGCAGGAGGTGCTTTTCAGATGTTTTTAATAGTATTTCAACATTTCTTCTCTGACATCAGTTTTTAAAATTATGAAACTCCAAAGCCTGTCAGAGAATTTAGTAATTATGTAATTTATTAACTTGGGAGGGCTGAGGACAGGTAGTTTAGTGTTTCATTTCAAAAATAATTTTCAAGAGCTACAATTGGTTGAATCTGGTGAAGTTTTCCATATTTTCATGAAGATAAAATGCTACTAAGGTCTACAAACAAAATGTATTTTTATTAAAATTACTAATGTTTAGTGAAAAATTCAAAGGCTGGGAAAGAAGCACTAAAAAGAATTTTTAAAGCAACAGTTCAATTCACTTGGTCACTGGAAAAGTCATTTTCGGAGTTAACCTTCAGGGCTATCCAACAGCTGGGAAAGCAGCTTATTTTATTATGTAGTTAATAAATGTCATCCACTCTTCTTAAAAGAGTCAAATTATGTTACCCTTAAAGACTGAAAATGAATCTATAAAAGCAGAAAAGATATACAATAGATTTAACACAAAATATGTATATTAAAAGATACTTCTCAACTAAATGCAATGTATGGTCCTCAATTGGCCCATGGGTCCAGAAAAATAATAAATAAAAGGCTATAAAAAACAGTTTTGTTATAATTGATGAAATCTGAATACAGAATCTATATTAAATTAATATTATTGATTTAAAGTTGAGTTTCTTGGGTGTAATAATGTTTTCAGATTTAGGTGGAATGTTCTTGTCCCTTAAACATTCATGCTGAAGTATTCAAGGGTGAAATGTCATGATGTTTGCAACTAATTTTCCAATGTTTTTATTAAGTGTGAATGTCCATGTATGTGTGTATGAGTACACACATAGAGATAAAGCAAATGTTTCAAAGCATTAAAAAACAGGAAATCTAGATACAGTGTATATAAGCATTCACTGCACTATTTCAACTTTTCAGTAAATTTTAAATTTTTATAAACAAAAAGCTAGGAGGGTGGTCAAGATATCTCAATTGGACATTATTAGAAATTAGAATCTCTACAGAGAGCCAAAGCAGAACTAGGTAGCAAAACATTACCACAAAAACAAATTTACTTAACATCTAAATACACATGATACACTGTATCAGATGTTATAACGACATCAAAAAAACTAACATAGTCACAGGCTTCCAAGAACATACAATCGAAGGCCAACACTGCCAACAAACATAAAGAGCACTTAAACAGAAAAAAGAACACCTATATAAACTTGAACAATAAAGTAAGCATAAGTTCTAATGATCACCACTTTTCTGACCACAGAAGGAAAAGCTGTACAGATTGGGCAAAGCTCATTCCATACTTTAAGGTTCTATGTACATTGGACCATGTCACTCAGGCTCACAGGGATATAGAAAGTTTAACCAGTGTCACCTTTTCTTCCAAGAAATTAGAGTGGCCATTTAAGAGGGACTTGATTTTATGAGGAAAAGAAGCTTATGTCTGTTCATAAGACCAGCTTAGAAATTATATCAGAGTATTTTGTGTTAAATTACAAATTTGCCCTAACCCCTGCTTTCCTCCCTGAATCAGTTTAAGAATTCTTTCTTAAAAGCATTTTCTGATTGCCCTGCTAAGTTAGATGTCTTTCCATGTCCTGTCCTTGTATGTATTTCATGGCATTATTATCACTGATTGTTTTTTTTGTTGTTCACACTGACCTAGCACTTGCTAGGTGCTTGAGATACAAGAATGAATAAGACAATATGCCATTGACAAGTTTATATCCTGGTGGTAGAGACACTCATGCAAAGAAATAATGACGTGTATCATCTACTCTTATGCTATCCACCGAGTTGTTCAACTCACAAACCTTGAATTCCTCTTTTGATTTCCCTCTTTTCTTCACTGACATCTAGGCCATTGGCAAGTTGATTCTGCTACCAAACGTCACCTGAACACACCTATTTCTTTTCATTTCCACTATTACTCAGATTCAGATACTACCTACTCTCACCTGAATAGCTCCCATGAAACACAATTGGCCTCGCATACATGGCCTTTCCCTCTTGACTTCCTACAGTTTGTTTTCCACACAGGAGCCAGAGTGATCTTTTAAAGCATAAAACAGATCATGTCAATCTCCTGTTTAAAGCCTTCCAATGGTTTCTATTTGGAATAAAATCCAAATTATTTACCATGGCTACCTACTAGGTTCTATATAATCCAGACCTGTCTGTTTCTCTGGCCTCATCTTCTAATTTGCTTCTTACATAGTATGCTTCAGTCACATGGCCTTCTTTCTATTCCTCAAATATACCAATGTGTTTCCCCTTACACTTTTGCACTAGTGGTTTCCCTCTGGCTGGAATGCTATGGATATTTGCATCACTGGCTCATTATTATTAATATCACGCAGGTCTTGATTAAAATGTTATTTCTCAGCAAGGTCGTTTCCTACCACCCAATCTAAAATTGCCACCTGACCACTTTCCTTATATCACCCTACTTTAGCTTTATTATAACACTGATAACTACTGATGTTTTCTTATTTAAGTTTTTACTGGCTGCCTCCCTCTTCTAAACCAAGCTTTCTCAGGAGGATTTACTACTGACCTTGCAGAAGTAAAAAAAGAATTATAAGAGAATACTGTGAGCAACTGTATGCCAACAAATTAATAATTTACATGAAATGAACAAATCCCTAAAAAGACAAAAACTACTAAAACTGAATGAAGAAAAAATTAAAAACGGATAAACTGATAACTAGTAAGGAGATTGAATTAATAGTTTTAAACCTTCCCATAAAGGAAAGTCCAGGGCCAGTTGGCTTCACTGATGAAAGTTATAAAGTTTCCAGCAAACTTTATTTTTAAAATGAATACAAATTTTTTAAACACTCTTTCAAAAAATAACGAGGAGAAAGCAGTTCCCAATTCTTTCTATGAGGCCAGCATTACTATGACAGCAAAACCAATACAATAAAAAAATACAAGAAAAAAAGCTATAGGCTGATATTGCTTATGAATATAGATGCAAAACTTCTCAACAAAATACAATACTAGCAAACTGGACCATTAACATACAAAAGGCATTTTATACCATGACCAATTTATGAAATAACTGTGTCAATAGGATAACGGACAAAAAACACATGATTATCTCAATAAATGAAGAAAAAAGTGTTTGACAAAATTCAATACCCATTCATAATAAAAACACTGAACAAAGTAGGAACTGGGAATGTGCTAAGCCTGATAAAGGGCATCTGGGGAAAAACCCCGTATTAGTCCGTTTTCATGCTGCTGATAAAGACATACCCAAGACTGGGTAATTTATAAAGAAAAAGGGGTTTAATGGACTCACAATTTGACATGGCTGGAGAGGCCTCACCATCATGGTGGAAGGTGAAAGGCACATTTTACATGCCAACAGACAAGAGAGAATGAGAGCCAAGTGAAAGTGGAAACCCCTTATAAAATCATCAGATCTTGTGAGACTTATTCACTACCATGAGAACAGTATGGGGGAAACCATCCCCATGATTCAATGATCTCCCACTGGGTCCCTCCCACAACCCACGGGAATTATGGGGGCTAAAATTCAAGATGAGATTTGGGTGGAGACACAGCCAAACCATATCACCCACATACTTGACCAATAATGAAAGATTGAATGCTTTTCCCCTAAGATCAGGAACAAGAAAAGAACGGCTACTCACAGCACTTCTATTTAAAACTGTATTGGAGGCGGGGATTAAGGGACCATGGCAGACAGGAGGCAGGACTAGATTGCAGCTCCAGATAGAGCAGCACGCGGAGGCTTGTACTGTGAATTTTAGCTCCAGATCGACTGCAAGGACAAATCAGCAATCCTGAGAGGACCCACAGACTCTCTGAAGGACGCAGGCTGCTCCTGCAGGACCCAGGAGACACCCCAAATACTGCGAGTGCCCCAACTGCAGAAGTGGGAAAAGGAGACCCTTCTCTCCCGAACACACACCCCTACTGGAGAAGCTGAAGGCCTGTTTGCAAGAGAAGTTCTCGAATTCACCTGGAGGTGAGTCAAGTTAGAGAGTGGAGCTGAGCGAAATACAGGGGTAGATGAAGCAGCAGAAAGGCCCTGGGAGCTCGCTGGATCCCCAAGCAGCCCGTTCCTGCCTGGCACCACAGGGATCCACCAGGAGGGAGGCCAGAGGAGCAGGGGGTAAAACTCCACTAGGAGAAGGACTTCGCTAGCAGAATTTTGTAATAATTTGAACACGGAGAGAAACCTCCTAGCCAGAACTCAGGGGAGGGCGCAAATCCAGCATGCAGACTACACAGGTGAGGGAAGAACTAAAGCCCTCTTCTTTCACAGCTGGGAGGCAGAAAGCCTCAGGCAAATTTTCAAGCCTGACTCGCCCTCTACTTGGAAACAGACTCAGGGCCACTGGGTGGGGGCACAGTGGGAGTGAAACCAGCCCTTCAGTTTGCGTGGGAGCTGGATGAGGCCTGTAACTGCTGGCTTTCCCCCACTTCCCTGACAACCAGCATGACTCAGCAGAGGCAGCCATAATTCTCCTAGGTACACAACTCCAGTGACCTGGGAATCTCACCCCATCCCCCACAGCAGTCACAGCAAGACCCCTGCCAAGGAGAGTCTGAGCTCAGAAACACCTAGCCCAGCCCCCACCTGATAGTCCTTCCCTATCCATCCCGGTAGCAGAAGACAAAGGGTATATAATCTTGGGAGTTCTAGGGCCCCACCCACCACTGGTCACTCTCCATACTACTACAGCTGATGCTTTCTGGAAAGTGCCACCTCCTGGCAGGAGGCCAACCAGCACAAAAAATAGAGCATTAAACCACCAAAACTAAGGACCCCCACAGAGTCTACTGCACTGTCTGCCACCTCCACCAGAACAGTTGCTGGTATCCATGGCTGAGAGACCCATAGATGGTTCACATCACAGGACTCTGTGCAGACAACCCCCAGTACCAGCCTGGAGGCAGACAGACTCACTGGGTATCTAGACTAAGAAGAGAAACAACAATCACTGCAGCTCGGCTCAGAGGAAGTCACGTCCACAGGAAAAGGGGGAGAATACTACATCAAGGGAACACCCCATGGGACAAAAAATCTGAACAACAGCCTTCAGCCCTAGACATTCCCTCTGACAGAGCCTACCCAAATGAGAAGGAACCAGAAAACCAACCCTGGTAATATGACAAAACAAGGCTTGTAAACACCCCCCAAAAATCACACTAGTTCACCAGCAATGGATCTGAACCAAGAAAAAAAATCCCTGATTTACATGAAAAAGAATTTGGGAGGTTAGTTACTAAGCTAATCAGGGAGGGACCAGAGAAAGGTGAAGCCCAATGCAAGGAAATCCAGAAAATGATACAAGAAGTGAAAGGAGAAATATTCAAGAAAATAAATAGCTTTAAAAAAAAAAATCAAGAAACTGTGCACACACTTTTAGAAATGCAAAATGCTCCAGAAAGTATCAGCAATAGAACTGAACAAGTAGAAAAAAAATTCAGAGCTCAAAGACAAGGTCTTCAGATTAACCCAATCCAACAGAGACAAAGAAAAATGAATAAGAAAACTTGAACAAAGCCTCCAAGAAGTCTGGGATTATGTTAAATGACCAAACCTAAGAATAATCAGTGTTCCTGAGGAAGAAGACAATTCTACAAGCTTGAAAAGCATATTTGGGGGAATAATCAAGGAAAACTTCCCCAGTCTTGCTAGAGACCTAGACATGCAAATACAAGAAGCACAAAGAACACCTGGGAAATGTATCACAAGAAAATCTTCACCTAGGCACATTATCATTAGGTCATCCAAAGTTAAGACAAAGGAAAGAATTTTAAGAGCTGTGAGACAGAAGTACCAGCTAACCTATAAGGAAAACCTATCAGATTAACAGCAGATTTCTCAGCAGAAACCCTACAGGCGAGAAGAGATTGGGGTCCTATCTTCAGCCTCCTCAAACAAAACAATTATCAGCCAAGAATTTTGTATCCAGCAAAATGAAGCATCATGTATGAAGGAAAGATAGTCATTTTCAGACAAACAAATGCTGAGAGAATTCACCATTACCAAGCCACCACTACAAGAACTGCTAAAAGGAGCTCTTAATCTTGAAACAAATCCTAGAAACACATCAAAACAGAACCTGTTTAAGGCATAAATCACACAGGACCTATAAAACAAAAATACAAGTGAAAAATCAAAGCAAAAAATAAAACAAGTACACAGGCAACAAACAGCACGATGAATGCAACAGTACCTCACAGTTCAATACTAACATTGAATGTAAATGGCCTAAATGCTCCATTTAAAAGATACAGAACCACAGAATGGATAAGAACTCACCAACCAAATATCTGCTGCCCTCAGGAAACCCACCTAACACATAAGGACTCACATAAACTTAAAGTAAAGGGGTGGAAAAAGGCATTTCACGCAAATGGACACCAAAAGTGAGCAGGGGTAGCCATTCTTATATCGGACAAAACAAACTTTAAAGCAACAGTAGTTAAAAGAGACAGGGACATTATATAATGGTAAAAGGCCTTGTCCAACAGGAAAATATCACAATTCTAAACACATATGCACCTAACACTGGAGCTCCCAAATGTATAAAATGATCACTCAATTACTAATAGACCAAAGAAATGAGATAGACAACAACACAATAATAGTGGGGGACTTCAATACTCCACTGACAGCACCAGAGAGCTCACCAAGACAGAAAGCCAACAAAGACATAATGGATTTAAATTATACCTTGGAACAAACGGACTTAACAGATATATACAGAACATTTCATCCAACAACCACAAAATACACATTCCATTCAATAGCACACAGAACCTTCTCCAAGATAAACCATATGATAGGCCATAAAACGGGCCTCATAAGTCTAAGAAAATTGAAATTATATCAGGCACTGTCTCAGACCACAGTGGAGTAAAACTGTAAATCATCTCCAAAGGGAACCTTCAAAACCACGCAAATACATGGAAATTAAATAACTTGCTCCTGAATGCGCATTGGGTCAAAAATGAAATGAAGATGGAAATTTAAAAATTATTCAAATTGAGTGACAATAATAACACAACCTATCAAAACCTCTGGGATACAGCTAAGATGGTGCTAAGAGGAAAGTTCATAGCCCCAAATGCCTACGTCAAAAAGTTTGAAAGTGCACAAACACACAATCTAAGGTCACACCTCAAGGAACTAAGGAAACAAGAACAAACCAAACCCAAACCCAGCAGAAGAAAGGAAACAACCAAGATCAGAGCAGAACTAAATGAAACTGAAACAAACAAACAAAAAAATTCAAAAGGTAAATGAAACAAAAAGGTGGTTCTTTGAAAAGATAAATAAAATTGATAGACCATTAGCAAGATTAACCAAGAAAAGAGGAGAGAAAATCCAAATAACCTCACTGAGAAACAAAACAGGGGATATTACAACTGACACCACTGAAATACAAAAGATTATTCAAGGCTACTATGAACACCTTTACACACATAAGCTAGAAAACCTATAAGAGATGGATAAATTCCTGGAAAAATACTACCCTCCTAGTTTAAATCAGGAAGAATTAGATACCCTGAACAGACCAATTACAGGCAGTGAGATTGAAACAATAATTTAAAAATTACCAACAAAAAAAAAAAGTCCAGGACCAGACGGATCCACAGCAGAATTCTACCAGACATTCAAAGAAGAATTGGTACCAATCCTTTTGACACTATTCCACAAGATAGAGAAAGAAGGAATCCTCCCTAACTCATTCTATGAAGCCAGCATCACCCTAATACCAAAATCAGGAAAGGATACAACCAAAAAAGAAAACTACAGACAGATATCCTTGATGAACACAGATGCTAAAATCGTTAACAAAATACTAGCTAACTGAATCCAACAACATATCAAAAAGATAATCCACCATGATCAAGTGGGTTTCATACCAGGTGCAAGGATGGTTTAACATACATAAGTCAATAAATGTGATACACCACATAAACAGAATTAAAAACAAAAGTCACATGATCATCTCAATAGATGCAAGAAAAGCATTAGACAAAATCCAGCATCCTGTTATGATTAAAATTCTCAGCAAAATCAGCATACAAGGGACATACCTTATTGTAATAAAAGCCATCTATGGCAAAACCACAGCCAACATAATACTGAAGGGGAAAAGTTGAAACCATTCCCTCTGAGAACAGGAACAAGACAAGGATGCCCACTCTCACCACTCCTCTTCAACATGGTAGTGGAAGTCCTAGCCAGAGCAATCAGACAAAAGAAAGAAATAAAGGGCATCCAAATCAGTAAAGGGCAAGTCAAGCTGTCCCTGTTTGCTGGCGATATGATCATTTACCTTGAAAACCCTAAGGAGTTCTCCAGAAAGCTCCCAGAACTGATAAAAGAATTCAGCAAGGTTTCCAGATACAAGATTAATGTGCACAAATCAGTAGGTCTTCTATACACCAACAGCAACCAAGCAGAGAATTGAATCAAAGACTCAACCCCTTTTATAATAGCTGCAAAAAAATAAAATACTTAGGAATAGACCTAACAAAAAAGTCGAAAAACCTCTACAAGGAAAACTACAAAACACTGCTGAAAGAAATCATAGATGACACAAACAAATGGAAACACATCCCATGCTCATGGATGGGTAGAATCAATATTGTGAAAATGACCATACTGCCAAAAGTAATCTACAAATTCAATGCAATCCCCAACAAAATACCGCCACCATTCTTCACAGAGTTAGAAAAAAACAATCCTAAAATACATATGGAACAAAAAAAGAGCCCACATAGCCAAAGCAACACTAAGCAAAAAGAACAAATTTGGAGGCATCACACTACTTGATTTCAAACTATACAATAAGGCCACAGTCACCAAAACAGTGTGGTACTGGTGTAAAAATAGGCACATAAACCAATGGAACAGAATAGAGAATCCAGGAATAAACCCAAATACTTACAGCCAACTGATCTTCAACAAAGCAAACAAAAACATAAAGTGGAGAAAGCACACCCTTTTCAACAAATGGTGCTGGGATAATTGGCTAGCCACATGTAGGAGAATGAAACTGGATCCTCATTCTCAGGTTCTACAAAAATCAACTCAAGATGGATTAAGGACTTAAACCTAAGACCTGAAACTATAAAAATTTTAGGAGTTAACATTGGAAAAACCCTTGTAGACATTGGCTTAGGCAAGGATTTCATGACCAAAAACCCAAAAGCGAATGCAATAAAAACAAAAATAAATGGCTGGGACCTAATTAAACTACAGAGCTTTTGCACAGCAAAAGGAACAGTCAGCAGAGTAAACAGACAGCCCACAGAGTAGGAAAAAATCTTCACAATCTATACATCTGACAAAGGACTAATATTGGGAATCTACAACGAACTCAAACAAATCAGTAAGAAAAGAAAACAATTCCATCAAAAAGTGGGCTAAGTACATGAATAGGCAATTCTCAAAAGAAGATATACAAATGGCCAACAAACATATGAAAAAAATGCTCAACATCACTAATGTTCAGGCAAATGCAAAGCAAAACCATAACGTGATACCACCTTACTACTGCAAGAATGGCCATAATCAAAAAATCAAAAACCAGTAGATGTTGGCATGGATGAGGCAATCAGGGACTTCTACACTGCTGATGGGAATGTAAACTAATACAGCCGCTATGGAAAACAGTGTGGAGATTCCTTAAAGAACTAAAAGTAGAACTACCATTTAAACCAGCAATCCCACCACTGAGTATCTACCCAGACAAAAAGAAGTCATTATTCAAAAAAAATACTTGCACATGCATGTTTATAGCAGCACAATTCACAATTGCAAATTGTGGAACCAACCCAAATGCCCCCATCAATCAATGAGTGGATAAAGAAACTGTAATATACATATATATATTACAGTTATATATATAATATATATATTACAGTTATATATATTATATATATTACAGTAATATATATATATAATCCACACATATATATGATGGAATACTATATATATATAGTATTATTCTAAGTGAAATAACTCAGGAATGGAAAACCAAATATCGTATGTTCTTACTGATCTGTGGGAGGTAAGCTATGAGGATGCAAAGGCATAAGAAGGATACAATGGACTTTGAGGACTTGGGAAGAGTGGGAGGGGGACAAGGGATAAAAGACAACAAATAGGGTGCAGTGTATACTGCTCGGGTGATGGGTGCACCAGGATCTCACAAATCACCACTAAAGAACTTATTCATGTAACCAAATACCACCTGTACCCCAATAACTTATGGAAAAATAAAATAAAATACTAAAAAATTTTAAAATAAAAATAAATAAAACTGTATTGGAGGTTCCATACATGGCAATTAGGAAAGAAGATGAAATAAAAGACATCCAGAAAGGAAAGAAAAGAGTAAAACTATCTCTATTTGCATATGACATGTCCTTCTATATAGAATATACCAAGGAATCCACTAATAAGCCTATTGGAATTAAGAAGCAAGTGAAGTGATGTTGCAGGGTATAAGACCAATATACAAAAATCAGTTGTATTTCTATACACCAGCAATGACCAATCCAAAAATGAAATTAAGAATATCCTATTTACATAGCATTAAAATGAATAAAATACATAGGAACAAATTTAACAAAACAAGTGCAAAACAAACTCTGAAAACTACAAAATACTATTGAAAGAATTTAAGAAAATCTAAACTGGAAAGACCTAAGTAAATGTTCATGGATCAGAAGACCTAATATTGTTAAGATGGTTATACTCCCCATGTTGATCTACAGATTAAACACAATCCCTATCAAAATCCCAAATGGCTTTTTGGGAGAAATGGACAAAGTTTCTCCCAAAGTTTATATGCAATTTCAAAGGACTCAAAACAGCCAAAGCAACCTTGGAAAGAAGAACCAGTAAGAGGACTGACATTTTCCAATTTCATCAATCAAGGCAGTGTGGTGCTAGCATGAGGATAAACATATAGATCAATGAAATAGAACTGGAAGTCCAGAAATAAGCCCTTATATAAATGTGTGTGTGTGCGCGCATGTGTGTGTGTGTTTGATTAACTTTTTAAAAGTGTACCAAGTATTCCATGGTGTATATATGCCACATTTTCTTAATCCAGTCTATCACTGTTGGGCATTTGGGTTGGTTCCAAGTCTTTGCTATTGTGAATAGTGCCGCAATAAACATACATGTGCATGTGTCTTTATAGCAGAGTGATTTATAATCCTTTGGGTATATACCCAATAATGGGATTGCTGGGTCAAATGGTATTTCTAGTTCTAGATCCCTGAGGAATCTCCACACTGACTTCCATAATGGTTGAACTAGTTTACAGTCCCACCAACAGTGTCAAAGTGTTCTTATTTCTCCACATCCTCTCCAGCAGCTGTTGTTTCCTGACTTTTAAATGATCGCCATTCTAACTGGTGTGAGATAGTATCTCATTGTGGTTTTGATTTGCATTTCTCTGATGGCCAGTGATGATGAGCATTTTTTCATGTGTCTTTTGGCTGCATAAACGTCTTCTTTTGAGAAGTGTCTGTTCATATCCTTTGCCCACTTTTTGATGGGGTTGTTTGTTTTTTTCTTGTAAATTTGTTGGAGTTCATTGTAGATTCTGGATATTAGCCCTTTATCACACACGGGGGCCTGTTGTGGGGTGGGGAGAGGGGGGAGGGGGGAGGGATAGCATTTGGAGATATACCTAATGTTAAATGACGAGTTACTGGGTGCAGCACACCAACATGGCACATGTATACATATGTAACTAACCTGCACGTTGTGCACATGTACCCTAAAACTTAAAGTATAATAATAAAAATAAATTAATTAAATAAAATAAAATTAAAATTAAAAAAAAGTGTACCAAGATAATTCAATGGGAAAAGAATGGTCTTTTCCGCAAATGACGGGGGGACAGCTGGATATCTACATACAAAAATAAATAAATGAATAAATTTAGATCCTTTCTTCATTTCACAGACACCAAAAAATAACTCAAAATGGATCACAGACCTAAACGTAAGAGCTAAAAGTTTCTGGACCTTGGATTTAATAATGGTTTCTTAGATATGATAACCAAGAGCATAAACATCAAAAGAAAAGATAAATTGGACTTCATCAAAATGTAAACCTTTTACACTAGAAAGAATACCATCCGAAAAGTGAAAAGACAATTCACAGAATGGGAGAAAATATTTGAAAATCATGTCTGACAAGAGACTTCTGTGTAGAATATATACAGCACTCTTATAACACAAAAAGAATAAAATAACACAATTTAAGAATGGGCAAAAGCTTGAGAACCAAAATGCCCACTTTCACCACTTCTATTCAATGTAGTACTGGAAGCCCTACCCAGAGGAATCAGGCAAGAGAAAGAAATAAAAGGCATCCAAATAGGAAAAGAAGAAGTCAAACTATCTCTATTTGCTGACAATGTGAGTCTATACCTAGAAAACCCTAAAGACTCAGCCAAAAGGCTCCTGGAACTGATAAATGACTTCAGTAAAGTTTCACGATACAAAATCAATGTACAAAAATCAGGAGCATTTCTATACACCAATAACATTCAAGCTGAGAGACAAATCAAGAATGCAATCACATTTACAATAGCTACAAAAAATAAATAAAATAAAATAAAATAAAATACCTAGGAAAACGGCTAACTCAGGATGTGAAAGATCTCTACAGGAGAAGTACAAAAGGAAAAGTACAAAACACTGCTGAAAGAAATCAAAAATGACACAAATAAATGGAAAAACATTCCATGCTTATGGATTGGAAGAATCAACATCATTAAAATGGTCTTAGAGACCAATGCAATCTAAAGATTCAATGCTATCCCTATCAAACTACCAACGTCATTGTTCGCAGAATTAGAAAAAAAAATTCCAAAATTCATATGGAAACAAAAAAGAACCTGAATGGCTAAATCAATCCTAAGCCAAATGAAGAAAGACAGAGGTATCACATTACCCAGCTCCAAACTATACTATAAGGCTACAGTAATCAAAACAGCATGGTGCTGGTACAAAAACAGACATAGTCCAATGGAACAGAATAGTGAATTCAAAAATAAAGCCATACACTTACAATCATCTTATCTTTGACAAAACTGGAAAAAATAAGCAATAGGGAAAGAACTCTTTATTCAATAAATGGTGCTAGAAACTGGCTAGCCACATGTAGAAGAATAAAACTGGACCCCGACCTTTCACCACATATGAAAATTAAGTCAAAATGGATTAAAGATGTAAATGTAATACCTCAAACTATAAGAATTCTAGAAGAAAACTTAGGAAACACCATTCCAGACATGAGCCGTGGGAAGTAATTTATGACTAAGGCCTCAAAAGCAGTTGCAACAAAAATAAAAATTGACAAATGGGATCTAATTAAAGAGCTTCTGCACAGCTAAAAAAAAAAAAAAATCTATCAACAGAATAAACAGACAACCTACAGAATGCAAAAAAAATAGTCACAAACTATGCATCTGACAAAGGTCTAATATCCAAAGAAAAGGGAAATACCCAGAGAAAAGGGAAGGCTTATACACTGTTGGTGGGAATGTAAATTAGTTCAGACCCTGTGGAAAGCAGTTTGAGGATTTATCAAAGAATTTAAAACAGAACTACCATTCAACCAAGCAATCCCATTACTGGGTATATACCCAAAGAAAAATAGACCATTATACCAAAAAAACACACGAACTTATAAGCTCATCATAGTAATATTCACAATAACAAAGACATGGAATCCACCTATGTGCCCATCAACAGTGGGCTGGATAAGAAAATGTGGTACATATACACCACGGAATACTATGCAGTCATAAAAAGAGAATGAAATCATGTCCTTTGCAGTAACATGAATGTAGCTGGAGGCCATTATCCTAAGCAAATTAACTCAAAAGTGGAAAGCCAAATACTGCATGTTTTCACTTATAAATGGGAGCTAAACATTGGATACTCATGGACATAAAGATGGCAACAGTGGACACTCAAGACTACTAAAAGGGGGAGAAAAGGTAAAAAAAAAAAAAACTAACTATTGTCTACTGTGTTCACTTCCTGGGTGGTGATGGGTTCAATCATATTCCAAACCTCAGCATCATGCAATATACCCTTGTAACAAACCTGCATATGTACCCTTGAATCTAAAAAGTTGAAATTATTAAAATTAAATGAATAAAATACACAAAAATAGGCAAAGGGTCTGAATAGATATTTCTCCAAAGAAGATGTAGAAATACTCATCACTAGTCATTATCAGCCATCAGGGAAAAAATGCAAATAAGAACAGTTCTTTTAGTGGTTTTGAGATACCACTTCACAGCTACTAGGATGACTCAAATCAAAAAAGAACAGACAATAACAAGCATTGAAGAAGATGTGGAGAAATCAGAAACCTCATACAAGGCCAGTGGCAATGTGAAATGGTACAGCCACTTTGGAAAAGGTCTGGAAGTTCCTCTAGAGGTTAATCATAGAGTTACTACACAATCCAGCAATTCCACTCTGAGGTATATACCCAAGAGAAATGACAACATATGTCTACACAAAAGTTTTCACACAAATGTTTGTAGCAGCATTATACTTAATAACCAAAAAGTTGAAACTGGCCTAACTGGCCATCTATTGATAAATGGATAAGTAAAATGTGATATAGCCATGTAATGGAATTAAAAGAAACAAAGTAGTGACACATGCTATAACACGGATTACCTTGGAAACATTATGCTAAGTGAAAGAACGCAGTCATAAAGATGATATATTGTATTATTCTATTCACATGAAATGTTCCAAATAGGACAATCTATAGAAACAAAGAGCAGACTAGTGGTTCCCAAGGGCTGGGGAAGCAGAGGTTGGGAGGAAATGGGGAGTGACTACTACTGGGTTTGGAGGTTCTTTCTGGGGTGATGAAAATGTTCTAAAATGGATTGTAGTGGTGATCATACAATTCTGTGAATATACTAAAAATTATTGAATTGTACAAGTTAAGCGAGTGAATTGTATGATATGTGAATTATGTCTTAATAAAACTGTTATATATATTTTTAAAGATCATTTGTTGTGTGCAGATGACATGCTTTCATTATAGTGAATACAAATACAGTTAATAGACAACTGGATCTTGTGGCTAAATACTTCCCACAAGGAAGGCAACAAATCAACATATGTAAAACCAATAAATATTTTTGATAGCATCCCCTAAATGTGAACTGGTTTATTTCTATATATTTATAGTTAACATATCCATGTAAGGATTCACATCATTCACTTTTGTGGCATATTTGTGAAACCCATTTTTCTTGGAGAGTAATACTAGAAGTCACATTGCTCAAAGACATTCTAATGGAGTTTTATCGATAATTTTGTTATGGCTCAAGGAGGGTGTTCGGTTATAGCTGCTTTAAAACTATTCCAGGTTACTGTGGTTATAATCAATGGCCAAGAATTTTGAAGCTTCTTTCACCCATTCAAATGTGGATGAAAAGTTGCCCAGAACTCTTGAAGGGAATCTTGGTACTGTTCACAACTTTCTTAGGTACGTGTTCTTGTCAGGCTGCTTGATTTTATACTATACTGCCAATCCCAAGTCAGTTGACTGTTAAGGCTCTGCACTTGATTAAAAATATAAAATATATATGAATCAAGCCTTTGTCAGGAAATACATTCTCTTCCTGACAAATATATATTGTGTCACATTCACAGCAAACTCAGTGGAGAGAAATAATATTTATGAAGGATTATCTGAAGAAAATGTCATGCATCTATAATTCTTAGCCTATGCCTAGATCCCACCCAAGATAAAAGGATCAGAATTTGTGGGGATGGGCCTAGGCATACATGTCTTTCAAAAGTACCAAAAGTGATTCTAATGTGTAGGCAGGGTTTAGAAATACTTTATTCTAAAAGTTATACTTAGATTAAGCCAGAGCATCATAAAACTGAGTATCCAGAATTCATTACATTATACTCTCCACCACACACACATTACAAAATTCATTTTCTTGAATAGTGATTTGAATCAATGTCAGGCTATACTGGATGATTTTATTTAAATCCCTATGAAACTCACCACTATATTTATCATAAATATGATTATGAAGACATTTGTTTTTACCATATTTCATAATGTCTTCATAGTGAAGTCTCATGGGAGATGTTTTTCTCTGATCTCACTATCAAAAAGAATAACAAAAACTCTGGAATATTTTTACATCATGAATACTGTGAACTTTGTAACTGATCCTGTTTTTTATTTTGGGTTGGGTTTATTTCTGGGTTTATCATACAACTTAAAGTAAAAATTTAGTTCCATCTCTGGTAGAACAGTACCTCCCAGCACAAGCTTCATGTACTAACCTTACCCTTGACCTCATCTTATTTTTTCATCAAGCACCATGGTGATGACCCTGGATCTATTCCAGTAACCCCATGGTGACATACAAATATTATAGTTTTTATGTTCGCATGATATTAAAAAATGTTGAGAAGAACTGCTTTAGGGTGTCAATGATACATAAAAGTCTGTGGTAAAGTGGGAGAAAATATTTCTCCTCTCTTCATTTATAAGAAAAATGGGATCTAAGTCCTGCTGATATCAATAATAGTTTACAGAGATTTCTATGAAACTGCTCTTCCTCTTTTTACATCCTTGTTAAGCCTCTTCTCTCACAGTCTTATATAATATGCAAACATGAAATGTTGGGCCAGAAGAAAAATCCAAGTACAAGATATCATTCAAATATTAGGATATACACATTACTCAGATGATCAAAAAGTTGTTTCCAGGGAGGCTTCTTGGTATCTCTGTAAATAAAATTTCTGTTCATTCTTTTGAATCAGCTCCCCATGCATGTCTAGAGTCCAGTTAGACCCAGATGAGACCCACGCTACCCTGGTGTCCACGTATTCTATACTCAGGCACTTAAAGTAACTTATCTCATTCAATTCTTAAAACAACCCTATTCATAAGGCATTATTGTTCTGTTTTACAAATCAGTAAACAGTTTCAGAGAAGGGGCAAAGACTTATCTGACAGCTAAATTTGGAAACAATTAAATGGGTGTATTAGTCTGTTTTCACATTGCTATAAAGAACTGCCTGAGACTGGGTAATTGATAAAGGAAATAAGTTTAATTGACTCACAGTTCAGCATGGCTGGGAAGGCCTCAGGAAACTTACAAACACGGCGGAACATGAAGGGGAAGCAAGGTACCTTTTTTACAAGGCAGCAGGAAGGAGAAGTGCCGAGCAAAGTGGGAAGAACCCCTTATAAAACCATCAGATCTAGTGAGAAGTCACTCACTATCACAAGAACAGCAAGGGGGAAACTGCCCCCATGATTCAATTACCTCTACTTCTTCTCTCCCTTGACACATGGGGATTACGGGGCTTAGGGAGATTACAATTCAAAATGAGATTTGAGCAGGGACACAAAGCCTAATCATATCAATGGGCATGCTCTGTCTAGCTTCAAGTCACATATTTTTGGAATCTGGGATGCTTTGAATTCTGTAAATCATTATTACTTTAGCCTCCACTGTAACGTTATTGCCACTCTAGCACAACCTCCAAATAATTTTCTAATTGTATGCACTAAGGACAAACTGCCACTTTGGTTAATTTTTAAGAGCTTCAGTGCATTAAAAATATAGAACTTATGGGTTCTTTAAGTCTCTTAAGACTGTGAATTCCCCAATGTACAAATATCACTACACCAACAACAGTCACACCAAGAGCCAAATCAGAAAGACAATCCCATTCATAATTGCCACAAAAAGAATAAAATACCTAAGAATACAGATAACCAGGAAGGTGAGAAATCTCTACAATGAGAATTACAAAACCTTGCACAAAAAAATCAGAGAAGACACCAACAAATGGAAAAACATCCCATGCTTATGAATAGGAAGAATCACTATCATTAAAATGGCCATACTGCCCAAAGCAATTTGCAGATTCAGTACTATTCCTATCAAACCACCAACGACATTATTCACAGAACTAGAAAAAACTGTTTTAAATTTCATATGAAACCGAAAAAAGAGCCTGAATAGGCAATTCTAAGCAAAAAGAACAATGCTGATGGCATCACTTTACCCAACTTCAAACTATAATACAGGGCTACAGTAACCAAAACAGCACGGTACTGGTACAAATACAGGCACATAGACCAATAGAACAGAACACAGAGCCCAGTAATAAGGCTGCACACCTATGACCATCTGAACTTTGACAAAGCTGACAAAAACAACCAAAGGGGAAAAGACTCCCTAGTCAATAAATGGTGCTGGGATAACTGGCGAGCCATATGCAGATGATTGAAGCTGGACCCCTTCCTTACATCATATAATGAAATCAACTCAAGGTGAACTAAAAACTTAAATGTAAAATCCAAAACTATAAAAACCCTGGAAGACAACCTATGCAATACCATCCTGGGGATGGGAACAAGTAAAGGTTCCATGACAAAGACACCTAAAGCAATCACAACAGAAACAAAAATTGACAAATGGGATCTAATTAAACTTCAGGGCTTCTGCACAGCAAAAGTTACTATCAACAGAGTAAACAGACAACCTACAGAATGGAAGAAAGTATCTGTCAAAGATCTAACAGCCAGCATCTATAAGCAATTTAAATTTACAAGAGACAAACAATCCCATTAAAAAATGGGCAAAGAATATGAAAAGGCAATTTTCAAAAGAAAACATACATGTGACCAATAAGCATTGGAAGAAAAGCTCAACATCACTGTGAAGGGGTGGCCTGCCCCTCCACACCTGTGGGTATTTCAAGTCGGGTGGGATGAGAGACTGAGAAAAGAAATAAGACACAGAGACAAAGTATAGAAAAACAACAGTGGGCCCAGACGACCGGCGCTCAGCACACTAAGGACCTGCACCGGCACTGGTCTCTGAGTTCCCTCAAATTTTATTGATTATTATTTTCATTATTTCAGCAAAAAGGAATGTAGTAGGAGGGCAGGGCGATAATAAGGAGAAGGTCAGCAACAAACATATGAGCAATAGAATCTATGTCATAATTAAGTTCAAAGGAAGGTACTATGACTGGACGTGCACATAAGCCAGATTTATGTTTCTCTCCACCCAAACATCTCAGTGGAGTAAAGAATAACAAGTCAGCATTGCCACAAACATGTCTCACCTCCCACCATAGGGCGGTTTTTCTCCTATCTCAGAATTGAACAAACGTACAATCAGGTTTTATACCGAGACATTCAGTTCCCAGGGGCAGGCAGGAGACAGTGGCCTTCCTCTATCTCAACTGCAAGAGGCTTTCCTCTTTTACTAATCCACCTCAGCACAGACCCTTTATGGGTGTCGGGCTGGGGGATGGTCAGGTCTTTCTCATCCCACGAGGCCGTATATCACATGGAGAGAAACCTTGGACAATACCCCGCTTTCAAGGGCAGAGGTCCCTGAGGCTTTCCGCAGTGCATTGTGCCCCTGGTTTATTGAGACTAGAGAATGGCAATGACTTTTACCAAGTATACTGCTTGTAAATATTTTGTTAACAAGGCACATCTTGCACAGCCCTAGATCCCTTAAACCTTGATTTCATACAACACATGTTTTTGTGAGCTCCAGGTTGGGTCAAAGTGGCTGGGGCAAAGCTACAAATTAACAACATCTCAGCA
Organism: Pongo pygmaeus; assembly: GCF_028885625.2. Taxonomy (NCBI): domain Eukaryota; kingdom Metazoa; phylum Chordata; class Mammalia; order Primates; family Hominidae; genus Pongo; species Pongo pygmaeus. Next base: position 140,090,583 of record NC_072376.2, read on the forward strand.
AAGCAATTGTTTAAAGTACAGGTCTTTTTCAAAATTGAGTCTCTTATGTCTTCCCTTTCTACATAGACACAGTAACAGTCTGATCTCTCTTTCTTTTCCCTACATCACTGATCATTAGAGAAATGCAAATCAAAACCACCATGAGATACCGTCTCACACCAGTCAGAATGGCTATTATTAGAAAGTCAAAAAGTAACAGATACTAGTGAGGTTGCGGAGAAAAGGAAACACTTATACACTGTTGATGGGAGTGTAAATAAGTTCAACCATTGTGGAAAGCAGTATGGTGATTCCTCAAACAGCTAAAAGCAGAACTACCATTTTACCCAGCAATCTTTTTCCTGGGTATATACCCAGAGGAATATAAAGCATTCTACCATAAGGCACATGCACATGAATGTTCACTGCAGCACTATTCACAATAGCAAAGACATGGAATCAACCTAAGTGCCCATCAATGACACACTGGATACAGAAAATGTGGTACATATACACTATGGAATACTATGAAGCCATAAAAAAGAGTAAGATCATGTCTTTTGCAGGAACATGGATGGAGCTAGAGGCAATTATCCTTAGCAAAGTAATGCAGGAACAAAAAACGAAATACTGCATGTTCTCACTTATAAGTGGGAGCTAAATGATGAGAACACATGGACGCAGAGAAGGAAACAAGAGACACTAGGATCTACTTGAGGGTGGAGAGTGGGAAAAGGAAGAGGAGTAGAAAAGATAACTATTGGATACTGGGCTTAATAAATGGGTGATGAAATAATCTGTACAACAAACCCCCATGACATGAGTTTACCTATGTAACAAACCTTCACATGTATCCCTAAGCCTAAAATAAAAGTTAAAAAAAAAAACACTACAGATTTCCAAAACCAAAACACCAATACAAAATGAAACAGCCAAATTCTGGGCCATCAAGTAAACTCTTTTGAAAAGGACCCTACTCCCTTTGTATGTTGCACGGCGAGAGCTACTTTTACTTATTTATCCATTTGTTGATTTATCCAACATTTACCCTGTATGTGCTCTGCAGCAGATATTCTGTGTGGCACAATAATGGAAAGATGATTAAGATGAGCCCACTCTTAGGCAACTCACAACTCAGTGAATATATTAGATAGTATTCGTGTCTCTAGAAAGAGAAAAAGATCTCACTAGTCTCTCTCTCCCTCCCTCTCTCTCTCTCTCTCTCTCACACACACACACACACACACACACAGTAGTTTGCTCCTTTCAGTCTCTGTGATGGTTAAGCTTATGTGTCAATTTGATAATTTAATTGGGTCACAGAGTGCCCAGATATTTGGTCAAATATTATTCTGGGTATGTCTGTGAGGGTGTTTCTGAACAAAATTAACATTTGAATCAGCAGACTGAGCAAAACAGATGGCTCTCTCTAACATGATGGGGCCTCATCCAATTAGGTTAATAGAAAAGAAAATGCTAAGTAAGAAAGAATTCCTCCTGCCTGACTGCCTTGAGCTGGGACATCATTTTTTTTTCTTTCCTTTGGACTCAAAGTGAATTATCAGCTCTTCTTGGGTTGTTAGTTTCTCTAACAGTAAATTGATTCATTCTGAAATCTTGTTTAAAATGTAAAATTAGTTCTATACCACAAAACTAGGATATCTTCTTTGTTAAGAGTAGTATGCTTGAGAAACAACCAGGAGGTGAAATTTGCAGAGCAAAATAACAGTTGGAGAAGTTAATCTGAAAAAGGCTACATAGTGTGCGATTCCAACTATATGACATTTGGGAAAAGGCAAAACTATGTAGACAGTAAAAGGATCAGTGGTTGCCAGGGGATTGGCGGGAGGAAGGGATGAACAGGCAGAGCACAGATGATTTTTTAGGACAGTGAAACTATTCTCTATGATGCTTTAATGATGAATGCATGTCATTATACATTTGTCATAACCCATAGAATGTACAACACAGAGTCAACCTTAGTGTAAACTATGGAATTTAGTTCATCACAATGTATCAATATTGGGTTCATCAACTGTAATAATGTATCATGCTAATGCAAGATGTTAAGAACAGGGGGAACAGGGCAGGTACGGAGGAGAAAGGTGAGAGGCTCTCTGGGAACTGTACATTTTGCTCAAGTTTTCTATATATCTTAACCTGTTCTAAATAAATAAAGTCTATTAATTTAAAACATCTAAATCAATAACGGTTGATAGACTTTAGGTGGGACCAGGGCTTTTTAGTAAGTGGCAGAGCATTTTGAGCTTGGTACATGCTATGGTCTAAATATGTCCCCACAAAATTCACATGTTGAAACTGAATCACCAATGTGATGGTATAAAAGATTAGTGGTCTAAGAGGTGTGAGGAGCTGTCTGCTTCTCTTCCCTCTGCCACGTAAGGAGGCAGCAAGAAGGCTCCATCTTTGAAGCGAAACACAGCTCTCACCAGAGGCTGAGTCAGCCAGTGCCATAATTTTGGACTTGCCAGCCTCCAGAACTCTGAGAAATAAATTTCTGCTCTTTATAAATCACCCAGTCTAAGGTATAAGACAGCAGGAATGGACTAAGACAGTAGCACACAACAGCATACAATTGGCTACTGGCCAATACGAGGCTCAAAGGGATACATTTTGATAGGGATAGGTTTCAATAGTGCATTGACAGATTTTCACTGAGGTGCGGTAAAAAACACCTCAGGGGGAAAAACACCTCACTTAAGACTTTGGTGAGTAGGGCTGCCAGCACTGAAATTTTTAAACTTAGCTGGAAGACAAAAACAGCCACTTTCTGAGGACTGAAGAAGCATACATAAATGTTTTCCTTCTCCAGATTATAGTAAATCAATGGTGACAAAAATAACTTCTTGATAAGGGATTTCTCCCAGTTAAGCTTAAACTCACTGGTCATGGATTCTAGATGTCTGGCTTCACTCGCATCCTAGTAAGATTGAATTGAGATTTTTTTCTTTCTTCGTTTTATCCTTTTATCTCCTCAGTTACTATGTCAGATAGCTTTCTTCACTTTGTACCTCATTAATGGGCTCCTGTGCTTCCAGCTGGTTCAGAAGAGTCCAAGGAGGGACAGAGTGAGTTGAACTATTTCCTCCCTAGGCTCCTGCCTGCCCTTATCAGGAGGCCTCTCATAGTCATCTCCTTGTCAGGATTCCACTTGTTCTCTCCTTTCCTTCTTCAGGCCCAGCCGTAGTAACAGCCTCCCCATTACCAACCCCAGGAGTTTACACTACTCCCTGTGGCTTCTTTATATTCTGCCTACACCCTTACTATGTTTTCCTCAAATTATCCCAGGTAGAAATGTAATATGCCACCTACTTCAAGGCCCTTAGCTCAATAAATATACCACCAATCTTCCTGCATGCATCTTTGGAAATACTAAGGACAAGGTGTGGGGGAAATAATTTTGCCTGGGATAACTGTTCTGGGGACTAAGATTACGTGAGTGAAAAACCAGTGCTGTGGTCATTTTAGATGGCTTGTTGACCTTTTAGAATCTTTTTTAAAAATAAGGTTTATCAAAGATTTGGTTCAGAATCAATACAACTTCTGGAACCTTGAAGAAATTTTACTAATTCCAGTGAGAAATAGCACAGGACACAACTGCAGAAAGAAAAGCAATTCTAGTCAGACATCAAGAAATTCTATCTGAGACCAAGCATAAGAATTTGGAGTTAGAACAAAACTTCAATTCTGGGGAATTTTTAACTCACAAATCCAAAAGAATTTGGACTTTAATTCTTTGGACTTTAGATTAACTTGAATTCTTCCAGACTCTTAACTTGAAAAGGGGCAGATCTTTGAATATTTTTCCCCAAGAAATTTATAATGGGAGAGTGTTTGTGATGGTTAACATTACATATCAATTTGACTGTGCTAAGGAAAGCCCAGATAGCTGGTAAACATTATTTCTGGGTATGTCTGTGAGGGTGTTTCCAAAAGACATTAGCATTTGAACCATCAGACTGAGTAAAGAAGATCCACTCTCCCCAACGTGGGCAGGCCAGGCATCATCCAATCCACTGAGGGCCTGAATAGAACAAAAAGGCGACAGAAGGACGAATTCATTCTCCCTTCTATAGCTGGGATATCCATCTAGTCCTTCCCTGAGACATCAGTGCTCCTGGGACTCAGACCTTTAGACTCTGGGAATCACACCAGCGGCCTCCCAGGTTCTCAGGTCTTAGGACTCAGACTGAATTACAGCACTGGCTTTCCTGGTTCTTCTCCAGCTTACAAACAGAATTATCATGGGACTTTTCAACCTCCATAACCATATATGCCAATTCCCATAATGAATCTCCTCTTATGTATCTATAGATATAGATACAGATACAAATATAGATATAGATATACATACAGATATAGCCTATGGTTCTGTTTTTCTGGAGAACCCTAATACAGTTTCTATATTCAAATTTAGGGCATCTTTTTTAGTTTTAGAACATCTTAATGTAGTTATTTCATTTCATTTTATAACTTCTAAGTTACACTGGACAAGTTGGCAGGTCATGGTTTTTTATGGGAACTGGACTATGGGATGAAATTTCTGTCCTGGAAATTACTTTGGAATTTATTTAATTAATGGCTATTCTGACCCATTTCAGAGCCTACTGGAACAAAATCTATGTTGTCATCAATAGATCGGAGGATCCACAAAGAAGCGATGGTTTGCATTGAGACAGTGAACTCAGGAAGGCAAAGCAGGATAGTTCTTAGCTGAGTGTTGATCTCTTTCCCAGCCCATGAAGCAGACAAAATCCAATGGGCTAGGCTCAGGGTGTCTCTAGGAGGTTAACTGGGACAATTCTTCCTTTATAAGGGAGACAATGTTATTGGGACAATTCTTTCTTACATTTCTCAGTTAATCCAAAAACATTAACAGAGGAACATTATTTACTGAACCTCCTGGAATCCAAACAACTACCATGATCCTGACTATCTACTAACTTAAATCTCCTGCTAATCTAGATTTCTTTCCCTGTCACACACATCCTTCTTTAATAAAACTTTTCTGTGCATTGTAAGATCTGTAGCATCCTTAGCCCCAACCCACTAAACATCATCAGTATACTGCAATCACTGCTACAACCAAAAACTTTCCTAGAGGAAGATAACAATCCTGGTTTATAACCACTGGGTTAAAACAATAAAAATTTCAAAAAACACTTCTTTCCGCCTCTTGATGTTTACTTCCATGTAAAGGGGACCCCATTAAAGTAACATTCATGGGCTCCTGCCAAAACTTTACTCCCTCCTCCCCAAGAGAGACATACAGACTTACTGACTGAAAATTTCAAGAAAAATAAAATGGCACATTTGGCTGGTTTCCCCATTTTCTGTCTCTTGGAAGCAAGCCGCCAGCAGAAAATAAACATTCAGTGCTGCAAAAAGTAGTACAGGGCAGTCCTAACCCTGCAGAGGAGTGCCTGCCTTGTCCTGTGCTATCTGAGACATGGTGGGGAAGGCTGCTTAGCTCTGGAGTCTGTTTAGAGGAAGCTCATTATTTTTACCTACAGTTACACTGCGATCTCCAACATCAGCTTTACAAACATCTCCCATCTGCCCTACTTCATTTCTCAGTTAATCCAAAAACATTAAGAGAGGGACATTATTTACTGAACCTCCTCGAATCCAAACAACTACCATGATTCCGTCTATCTACTAACTTAAATCTCCTGCTAGATCTACTCCTAGATTTCTTTCCCCATCACACACATCCTTCTTTAACAAAACTTTTCAGCATCTAAAGCAAGCCCACATTTTTCAGAGGCCTGTTCTCCTCACCCACTCCCATTTACGTAGAGTCTGTAATGGCTAAGAAAATGCAGACACCTAAAAATAGTTTGGTATTCAAAGCATTGGGAAACACAATGATAGTAAATGCCATCTAGCAAAACCTTAATTCCCAAATATTCTTCCTCAAATATCTGCCTATTTTTCCCTCTGTCCCTAAAATTTCTGAACAGATCAATCTATTTCAAAAGAAACTTCAATAAAATAATTTCATCACTAAGGCTAATGTTTAGAAACCATAAAATTCATTGTTAAAGGGAAGTTTATTACCTCTCATTCTTGTATTAGCAGTACTTTTATTGCCAGAAATATTTTCCACAAAGATGTCCCAACTCGAGTCTTCTGAGCTACTCAATTGTTCAACTATTTGGGGTTTGGAAGGAAAAAAATAGACAGCATTTTTTTCAGCCACTTTTTCCTCCTAATCGCTAAGCATGTACATTTTAAGAGAAACCTAATCCAGCTACTTCTGGTTTGTTTCCATTTAAATCATTAAAATTTATTTTTTTAAGTCATTTGTTGTCCAAGAGACTTTAAAAATTAGTTTCTTTGCTTAAAAATCCAAATTGGCCATAAGAGCATGAGCTCTGATGCCAAAAGTTTCAGGTTTGGAACAAAAGTGTGAGCCCCAAGTTGGAAATCAGTTTTACATGCCGGTTATGACATAAAGGGACCATGTAGACTACTTCCCCGACTCACTGAGCCTTCTGTGGAAGCAAACATTATAACCGAGGTTACCAGAAGGTCTTCAAAATAAATCCTGCATTCAGTAGTCAGTCAGAGCTTCTGAAAATTCGAATTTATGGCTTTGTTTTATGTTTGTGCTAATCTTGTGTGATTTCTCCTCTACACTGTTGAAGGCGGGAAATGCTTTCAAATAAATTTTAATTCATAATATAACACAATGCGTTAACTCCTTTTTTAATGTTTATGGTTTTTCATCTTCTTTTAAAACTAAGAAAATCCATTCAATTAGAGGCAAATTGAGTAACACCATTAGTTGAGCTCATTTTACTTCCTGCTATCCATTAGAAAAAACTCTCTATCCTCCACAAAAGTACCATTGCTATTGATGGTAGATTTCTGTGCACTTCTGATGCTGCATCACAAGTTAGGAAAAGTACTTCCAAATATAAAATGAAGTACCAAACTGTCATATAACACGGAGGGAGAAAAAAAGAAAAAACTTCTGGAAAGTTTTCTGCATTGCTTATTGGTTAAAATAAAAATTAGAGCTTAATTTTCTGTACAGGTTTCTGGGTCTTCCTAACAGGAGGCGTGAACTTCATTAATTTATTTATTACTGACTTTATTGTGTTCGAAATATATAAAACTCACATTTTCCTAGCTTCTCCAAAACAATCAATCATAAAATATATTTCTACATATTCTGAAGATTTGAGAAATGAAAGCAACAGTTTTCAAAGATAACAAAAATATTTTCTTGTTTGTATCTTAACATGCAGACAACTGAAAGAGACAGTTAAAATAGTAACAGACAGAGAAGGAAGTCCACAGGTACAGACTGAAGATACAGCTTGACTTAGGGGCATATCATTAGAGGCATATCACCAGTTTACAGGATACTGGGTTTTGGTGAAATAAGTAGGAGGCATTCAATAATACATATAGTTTTTCACATTATTTATCAAACAATAATTGATATGTCAGTTATTCACTGGACAGTCTGCAGTTATTTACAATGATGTCTTAATTACAGTCACTGGTAGAACCAAATATAAAAGATGTATAAACTTGTCAAACTGAAAATTCTACAGTAGCTTAACTGTAAAAGTTTTATAATTTATTATTCTTACATTTTTAAACAGTCAAAAGTTACCCTTATTTACTGCTGCAATGTGTGCTTTTAAATTGATCCAGTGCTGCTACCCTTCATTTCCTTATCTATGATTCTATAATATAAATGACACAAAATAAACTTATAAATGACAGATATAAGGAGATGATTGCTGATTAATAATAGTAAAAAGTATAACTTTTCTGGGTTCCTCAAGTACTTATCAAGCTCTTTGCATAGCTCAATGCTGACATTTGCAGAAAAATAATACTTTGCTCAGTAAAGAAACTATAAGCTTTTTCATCTTTTACATGAGACACTTCTAAAGGTAGACAGACTACATAAATAAGTTTATTTTGTGAATCTGCAACAAGATGAATGGTTTGGCAATTCCAAACAAGGGTCATTGTATATTGTTAAAAAAAGAAGCCACATTAAAAAATGGTTTAAACTACTTTAGACATTGCTCATTATTCATTGCAATGAATAATAATGAATAATAAATGTTTAATGCTTACATTTTAATATCATGGCCCATATTTTGAAAGGTATTCCTTTTAATCTGAAAAGTTCTAGAATATTTTAAACATTGGAAATTTAGAGGAGGTGAATATAATTGTACATTCATACCACCTCCTTGAAAACTGAGTAAAGGAAAACAAAATCACTGGTAAAAAAACAGACAGATCATAGGAAGTGTCATGTCTCAGCTTTTCTACTTACTACAGAGCATGAGCAGTATTACCAATGTTTAAAGTTATGAATATGATAATTACCCCAATTTGATCACTATACTATGTATATATGCATTGAAACATCATATTGTATTCCATAATTATGTATAATTATCATTTTATTTGTAATTGTTAATTACAAGTAAAAATGAAATTATAAATAAGTAAATCATACTCCTTAATGGCATAAATAAAAAGTGCCTCACTTAAATTAATAAAATTTTCCTGAAAATAACTTCTATGATTTTTTAAGGGTTTTCAGTTTCTGTTAGGTTTCACCTTTTTGCTTCTAGAAAGAACTGAGAAAATAATGACTATTTTCCCTTTTGCATTTTTTTCTTTTCTTATTAACACTTTTATTTTCTCACAGTTGAAATGCCTAGACTTTTTGTATTGTGTTTGTATGGTACTCAACAAATCCCACTCAACATTTGGCATAGCTAACACTAACCTATCTACAATAAGGCAGTAATCCCTTTCCTCAGAGGTGCTGCATCATTCTGACAATCATGGCACTGGGGTAATTTCCTCTGCCAACATGACAAAACAGGGAACACTTTGCACTGCCTCATAAGCACCAGTCCAGAGACCATGGGCTCAACTCTCTCAAAGCAGAATATCATTGTGAGAAAATAAAGAGGTCCATGTAGTCATTCTTGAGTTTTGCAGGTTCCCTGTGAATTTTAGTGATTAAATTTTCTTCTCATTTAGAATAAAAATTAATGCAAGAAACTTATCCTTTTATATTATGCTCTTCATTTCAAAACAGGCTACATGGACTGTAGAACACCTGCTTGACTTATTCTCCAAATCAGGATAAAAGTGACATCTACTAACAGGCCCAAACAAACTTTCTATTTCCAAGAAATGAAGGAGAACAAATATATAAGAGAATTCACTTTTTTGCTGGATATAACTACAACAACAAGAAAGGCTGGTTCCAGCAACACTAAACTTGGCTCAGTCATGCAATGGTCTCAGTGTTGGACAGAATTGAATTTATAATGTATGACAGAAGGAAAGTTGTAATGTACAATCATATAATTTACTTGAACAGTTGCTTTCCATATGGGAAGTAACAGATTGCCCAGTTGCATTTTGGCTAAGACTAAACCTACCATTATTCAGGGTAAAACAATTTTGTTGAAATCTGGAAATCCTGCAGAAAGCACCTCTAAGTCTCTCTGATGACTCTTGATATTATTTCTTTTTTTCTGGGAATAGTATACAGCTTTATCCTGCTTTCTGAGTGTTCTTGACCCATGTTTAGCACGTAGTATTTTCTGGAGAATATAATTATGTCCTACAGATTTTACAAATGAAATAACCATTCAGGCCACTCGACCAGATTTTTATGATGAAACCAAAACATAAAATTCACAGATGAAGAAGGAATCAAAAAAACAATAAATCTTTCTCTGCATATTCCTTTCTAAACATTTAAAATTACAAGGAAAACATACTATGAAGGAAATGGGTCTTTTTCTCTCTAATTTTATAGTACCAAAAAGTATATCTCTGTTGAATACCAAAGTAGAACTCCTACATATTTAATAATATTCCCTCACGGTTAAGTTGTACTCCAGGAGAAGTATTTTATGGGGTGTGGAACATTCTTATTCATGACCTTAACATTTTAGAACAGTCTGATGGATAAGCAATGCATTTTCTACATTGATGCATAAATAATCTACATCCCAAAATGTATCTTCAAAGTTTGAAAACTTACATTGTCCAGTAAAAATATGTCATTATCACCCCTTGAAAAAGTCTTGAAATTGCAACTATCTGTGGCCAAATATCATTTTCAGAAATCTGTCCCCCTGTGCATAGATTTATGAGTCCCATGGTTAGACAAAGGGAAATTATCCAAGGCAAAGTTGTTCAAATAGGCAATTATCCAACAGACTGGAGCCAAGACAATACTCTGGAGGTAATTATACAGGTTCAACTGCAGCTGCGTGGGAAGTATGGACACCAATCACCTCTCTAGAGTTTGCGTGTCTCCAGGAAGACCAAACTAGGAAGATAATGTTTGTGTCCTAGGCTTTTGGTTTATACTTAAAAGGAGAAAAGTGAGATGAAGGCTTAAAGCATTTACATATCTGTAATATCTCTACCTCCAAAGAATTACATTATACAATAATATAATAAACTTTTTTGCAGCCCTGTAATATTCAAACAGCAAACCAAATAATGGAAGCAAGACTGGAAACACAACACAACAATATTAGACACTTCCATGCAGTGCCTGCAGAGAATAATAACAGTAGACTTACATGTGCAAACTAGCTGCATATATGCAATCTCACTTGTTCCTCTGGACAACCCAAGAGGGAAGTTACTATGATCTTTCTTTTACAGATGAGGAAATTAAAGCTCAGAAAGTTAGGTACATATTCAAAGGCACCCAGCTAGTAAGTGAAGAGTAAGGACTCAAACCAGGTGTTTGTCAAGAACCAATGCTCTCTCCATACATGCCTTTTAGGACAAGTTCTTTATGGGTAAATGGTGGGTAATGTACTTACAAACACAGAAACAGATCTTTCTCCCATCTCCCTCAAAATTCCTACCATTTCCACTCTTACCACTGCCATCCTAAAAAAATAAGTTCTTACTGAGAAGTAGGCATTAAATTCTACTGAGTCTTACTTTATGATGAAAGCATCCCTGGTAGTTTTTAACATTTTAAGTTAATACTCCTTGATATGAATTATCTAGTTTTATCAGATCTCCTTTATATTCCTCAGAATGAGAAAGTCAGAATTGACTATGTCTGTAAGATTAACAGAGCAAAAGGAGAGGGTAGTGAAAAACACAGAAAGGTGAGGGATCTTAAAGTTGAAAATGTTTATTATGGTTGGCCTATTTTTAAATTATCCAGTGAGAAGTACCTAACTATATTCCACTTTTCCCAATGTCTTTGAATCCAAGCATGATTTAGAAGACATTTCTTATAGAATGAAATTAGCTATGCTGCCATACATTTTGAGTCCATCACTTAATCAGAGCAAATGTATTTATGTTCACCTGTTTATTAAACCCCACTATGTGTCAGATGTTGAGCTAAGTCTGAGATTAAAAGTACAAACAAGACAGTATCCCTGCATGCAAGAAACTTGTAGTGAAGCAAGGTACACAAATGACATCTGACACTATATCCTCTATCAAAATTCAATTTGTTGAATGGCAAATAAAAGAATTAATCCAACAATATCAATCATCCCTCCTTAAAAGTCTCTTCCATTTGCTTATATGACACCAAAACAGGGTGCTTTCCCCTGTTACCTGTCTGTTGGCTTTTACCGAAATGCTTTTGTGGTTCCTTGTTTTTCTACCCAGCCCTACAAATGCCAGTGTTCCTCAATAATCCATTTAGTTGCTCTCTTCTCCTCTCATGCTGCAGCCTCTGCCTGAGCTCTCTCAGATCACTTCAGCTGACAACTCCCAATCGAAGTTTTCAGCATATCTCCCTCTCCTGAGACCAGTCCTATATTCTCAACTACATACAAGACATCACCACATGGATATTTCAGACACCTCATTCCCAAAATGGCTCCACTTCCTGATCATTTTCCCAGTGAATGGAAACATCAGCCAATCAGGAGCTCAGACTGATACACTGGGAGAGGTTTGTGTCCCAAATTTTCACTTACTCTATACATTTAATTGATTAGAAATCATTTCATTGATTCACTTCTTCATTCGGTCCGGTATTCAGTGTCTATTTAGTACCATGTAGTGTGCCACACATTAAGGTACCATGCTGACCTAGTCACTGCCCTTCCAGAGTTTTTAATCTAATGAATAACACACATAACAGGAAGATGAAATACAGATAATGAGTAAGAGTTAGAGAAGTAAGACTGGGAAGAAAAGAACATGTGCAAAACTGTGAAAGCAGGAGAACAGAATACCGAAAATGCACTGAAAGAACTTTAGGATGTCTGGTGCTTAGAATAAAAAGGGTTAAGTGGTGAGTGATGCATGTAAAGAAGTAGACAGGGCCTTATAAGCCATGCTTAAGAATGTACATTATAAGACTCACTAGCAGTCAGGGATTTTAAACAGGAAATAATATAATAATATATGCATTTGAGTAGATTAAAAGAGGGAAAGATTAAGGCATGGACATGAAATAGAAGACTTTCGCATTAATCCAGATGACAAGTAGATGTCAACTCAAACCAGAAAAATAGTAATAGGAATAGAGAGAAGTTTGCAGATCAGAGAAATATTTAGAAGGTGGAACAAATAGAATGTAGTTATCTTTAGATATGGAACACAAGGGAGAGAGAGAAGTCAAAGATGATTTCCAAGTTTCTCCCTGAAATAACTGGATGATGTTATTTAATGAGATTGGAAACAATGGAGGATAAGAAAACTAGAGGGAAGAGATAATATGTTATTTCAAAATACCAATAAGATAGCCAAGTGAAAACATCTAATGGGCAGTTGAATATATTGATTTTGAGTTCGAATGTGATTGTTGTGAAGGAATCATTCACTTGGGAATCATCAGCATATGGTTGATACTTCAAGTCACAGAAATAGATGACCTATTACAACAACTGAAGAATGAAAAGAGAAGGCTGTTAGAAAGGCTCCTAAGGGAGAGAAGCCTACAAAGATGAATAAGAAAGAACACCCAAAAAGGTAAAAGGAAACCTCATATGTCATGGATGTCAAAGGAAAAAAAAGTGTGTCAAGATCCATAGTGTCAAATACTAGAAACAGATCAAATAACATAATGACTGAGGCATGTCTCTTGGCTTTAGCAAGATCACTAGTGACTTCAAAGAGAGGAGTTTCAGCCAAGCCAAAGAACTAACACAGAGTGGTGGAGGTAGATGTCATATCTCAGTGAGTTTAAAAAGGAATAGGAGGTAAAAGAGGAGGCAGTAAGTGTAAACAACTCTTTCAAAATGGTTGATTGCAAGGGAGTGGAGAGAAATCAAGAGTACTCAGAAAGGGATGAGAGATTTAAATATGGCTTGTTTACAAAATGGGAGACATTTTTAAATTCTAATCGAATGTGTCAGAAGGAGAGAGGGAATAATTCATTGAGCCAGATTGCTGAGAAAATGATAAGAGATGAGATCCAGAGCTCAGGTAGAGAGATTATACTTAAACAAAAATTATAATAGGATGGAATGAATAAAAGATGGACATAGTGTAGATTTTCTTTGTAAAGTAAAATACATGTGATTCTGTTAAGAGAAGAGTGGTTGGCAAAGGAGGATGTAGATGGCAGGAGTCCAAGAGAATAGAAACATTGAGCTTCTATGTAGAACTAAAGAAATAAGCTAAAAAGATGACCAGGCCATGTAAAATGTAAGGAAGTTTAGGAAATTGCTTAAAGACTAGTTGAAATGATGAACCACAGAAATTAAACTGGGTAATATAAAAAATAAAGACGGAACAGGTGGCTCATGCGTATAATCCCACTTTGGGAGGCAGAGGCGGGTGGATCATCTGAGGTCAGGAGTTTCAGACTAGCCTGGACAACATGGCGAAACCCTGTCTCTACTAAAAATACAAAAATTAGCCGGGTGTAGTGGCGCACACCTGTAGTCCCAGCTACTCCGGAGGCTGAGGCAGGAGACTTACTTGAACTAGGGAGGCAGAGGTTGTAGTGAGCCAAGATTGCACCACTGCACTCCAGCCTAGGTGACAGAGCAAGGCTCCATCTCAAATAAATACATAAATAAATAAAATAAAGACAGGAAGTGACCAATAGGCAGAATGCAGACAGGTTTAAAAAAAAAAAAACTGGAGGTCCGAGGGGAAAAACAAACAAACAAACAAACCTGTGTGGTTGAAGTAACAGAATGAACACTCTGAAGGATAGGAAGTTGTAGAATGGTTTATTATTTCTTAGGAAGAATTGTTAGGTTATGACAAAGTCCAGGTTGTGGTCATGGAAAGGAGTGAATAAGTAGAAAGGAAGTAAAGTTGTCTGGAAACAACAAAGAAGATGAGAGATGTTAAAGAGCTGTAGACATGAACACTGTAGACACCTAAGATGATGTCACAACTAAAAGAAGAAAGGACACAATGAATAAGGATTGTTGAGTCTTAAGAGCCTCAAATGCCAATGCTCAAGCAAGAATTATATTCAAATTCTCTCTTTGTTCTAGATGAACACAGACTGCATTAGATACCAACCCTGACTATTTAAGTTTGTAATTCAAGTGAAATAAATCAATTCTTAATCTCAAAAATCTATTTAAAACTTCTTGAATTTGGCTTAAGAAACATCTAGATACTTGGGGAAACAGATTATTATTGCTATTTCTCCAGTGGATTTAAGTATTTGTGGGGTTTTTCCTAAATATATGTGAAAATATTATTTTCAGTTGTCACTTTTTTAAAAATTTCTAAATAGCATTCTTATTTTCATAGAATAATATTTTTTCACCAAGCACAATGAAGCACATTGTAAAAGGGGGTTTGAGTAAGGTTGTTTAATTCTTGTCTCATATTGACATTGATCCAAGAATCCATTGAACCCATTCATCATATTCTCAGTTAGGAGTGATTTTAGCTGCAAGTAATAGATGATCTGACTAACAATCAATAGGACAAAAGGGGTTTATTTTACTCATATAAGAAAAGATAAAGAGGCTAGTGTTGGAGGGAATATTTTAAGATCCAGGATCCTTCTATCTACTTACTCCACCATTCCTGGACTAGTTTGTTGCCTCATGATTACAAAACGGCTTCTACATCTTTGCTCTAGTTCTTCGTGCAGGGCAGGAAGAAGAAAGCAAAGAGCAGTAGAGCAGTAACAGCTACATCTATCCTTTCCATTAAGAATGCTTTTTCTGAAGCCCTTATAGCTGACTTGCCTTAGGTCTCAGTGCCCCTAAGTGGATCACAGGGCTACATTTAGCTATGTGAAGTCTGGGAAGCAGAATGCAGGAATGTCATAATTAGCTTACACCACTGATTCTCAACCAGTAGAAACATCACTCTCCCCATCCTCACAGAATGTCATAATATTCATGAGAATATTTTGATTATCATAATGATGGTGTGGATACCCATAGTGCTACTGGCATTTAGTGCATAGAAGCCAGTGATGCCAAAAGCACTGAAATGTTAAGAATAATATTTTACAATGAAGACTTGTACTGCCCAAAATGTCACAGTGACTCCATTGCAGCACACTGGCTTAGACAATTTATGGCCCATCACTGGTGGGGGCACATTGCTATTCCAAACAAAATCTGTGTCTGTTAACAAAAATGTGGATATTCAGTAGAACTGACAGTGTCTACAGCATCTCCTCTGAGCCTTCAGGTGTTTGTAATAATTTTCATTTTTATTTTTCATTTCCTTTGTCAGATGATTAGGCTATTGAGTGAAAGAATGAAAAACCAAAAAAATCCAACAGAGCTATGATTGATTCTTCTAAAAAAACAAAAGAAGGGAAGAGAAAAATCTAAGAGGGAAAAGAAGCCAGTATGGCTGAAGAAACTATTTGGGAAGAAGTTGGAGGAAAATGTGATATGGATTATACCAGGAAAACAATTGTAAGAAATTTAAAAGGGGACTTTTAGTAAGTTTTATATGTAGTATGTAATGTAAATTATTCCTCTCTCCCTTTGAAATCTTCAGTAAAATTTCCCTTTTTCATTAACACAGGTAAAGAAGTGAATATGTTTTGGGGAAGCCTTGTAACGCTGAGTCCTGCTTTAAAATAGTCTTCCCAGAAAAATTTCATTACATTAAAATTATATTTACACGTATTCAAGGATTTCTTTTTTTTAATGTATCTCATTTTCCCTCTATTATTTATATCATGCAAACATATATGAGTAAAACTTAAAGGAAATAAAGTCTCCTAAAATACTATCTCCAATAATGAACCATACAAGCATTTCATTGATTTTTTTCCTATGCAAATACAGTTCATCCTTGAACAACATACATTTGAACTGCATGGGTCCTCATATGTGAATTTTATTTTTTCTCTGCTACCCTGAGGCAGTAAAAACAACCTCTCCTCTTCTTCCTCTTCCTCAGCCTACTCAACATGAAGATGATGAAGATGATGACTTTTATGAAGATCCACTTCTACTTAATGAAGTAAATACATTTTTCTCTTTCTGATGATTTTCTTAATGATATTTTCTTTTCTATAGCTTACTTTATTGTAAAAATACAATATATAATACATATAATATACACAATATGTGTTGATCGACTGTTTATGTTATTGGTAAGGCTTCCAATCAATGTTAGGCTATTAGTAGTTAAGTTTTGGGAGGGTCAGTTACATGTGGATTTTTGACTGTGCAAAGGGATCAGTGCCTCTAACCTCTGCATTGTTCAAGGGTCAACTGTATACATACTTTAAAATACTTACCAAAAATTGGAGTATTACAAACATGTAATTTATAATATGTGAAAAGGTATATCTTCAAAGACAGTATTGTTCCATTAATAGAACAAGAAAAACTGTAATCCATGTTTTAAAAATTTAAAATTTCTCTACTGCATTGCAGAAAGGAGTACCTTAATGTTATTAAATAATAGCTTCTTAAAGAAAAGCTATTGATTTATAATGAATGTGCATTCCTAAAATAATAATCAACTGTAGAAATTGGCCTCTTAAATAACCATCATCAGTCCTGAGAAAATACTCAGAGACACACCAAAACAAATCAAACTCTATCTTTTGGTATGGTTGTTTTAGTGCTGTTTTATTTTGCTTTTTCAGCAGTTGATATGTAGGTTGCTCCTAAAACAAAATACTGATAACCATTTACCAGTAGTTTCATCCACACATTTGCACTATTTTGTTTTTAAATGAAAGAAAGAAACATTGGGAAATCATGAATTAAATAATACATAGAAATGGAATTATAAAGAAACATGGTTAAAAGTAACTGAGAACCAAGTAAAAAATGAAAGTTAAGTCAAACACAGTAACTTACACCTGTAGCTTCAGCTACTTGGGAGGCTGAGGCAAGAGAATCGCTTGAGCCCAGGAGTTCGAGAGTTCAGCCTGGGAAACAGAGGATGATCATATCTCTTAAACAAATAAATTTTAAAAACCTCATATTTTCTGAAATTTTAGTGGGGGAAGTGAGCTAATACCATTACCCAGTCAAATAATATTAATTATAGGCCAATCACGAACTTCTTACACATTTTTAATCTTGAAATCATAAAATCATAAGAATAATCCAAAATTATAAAATAATCTGTGACTCCGAGCAACCTCTTGCAAATTCTGTAGTTTATCTGAGCTATACAGACAGGGTCACTTAGCCATCATTCACAGTACCTAATGTACTGTTCTAGATACAACAATTAAGTAAAGATGGTCTCTGGCCTCAAGGAATTCAGACTCTAGGGGAGAAGACCAACATGTAAACAATTAAATAAAGAAACTTTTATAGTTGAAATAATAGAAGTATAAAAATAGTCAAGCATATTCAGAAACCAAAAAAGAGCTTCTTAAAGGAAATAAGTCTTTTTTTAAATTACACTTCAAGTTCTGGGGTACATGTGCAGAATGTGCAGGTTTGTTACATAGGTATACATGTGCCATGATGGTTTGCTGCACCCATCAACCCATCATCTACATCAGGTATTTCTCTTAATGCTATCCCTCTCCCAGCTCCCCACCACCTGACAGGCCCCGGTGTGTGATGCGCCCCACCATGTCCATGTGTTCTCCTTGTCCAACTCCCACTTATGAGTGAGAACATGTGGTGTTTGATTTTCTGTCCTTGTGATAGTTTGCTGAGAATGATGGTTTCCAGCTTCATCCATGTCCCTGCAAAGGACATGAACTCATCCTTTTTTATGGCTGCATAGTATTCCATGGTGTGTATGTGCCACATTTTCTTTTTCCAGTCTATCATTGATGAGCATTTGGATTGGTTCCAAGTCTTTGCTATTGTGAATAGTGCCACAATAAACATACGTGTGCATGTATCTTTATAGTACAATGATTTATAATCCTTTGGGTATATATATCCAGCAATGGGATTGCTGGGTTAAATGGTATTTCTAGTTTTAGAACCTTGAGGAATCACCACACTGTCTTCCACAATGGTTGAACTAATTTACACTCCCACCAACAGTGTAAAAGCATTTCTATTTCTGCACATCCTCTCCAGCATCTGTTGTTTCCTGACATTTTAATGATCACCATTCTAACTGGTATGAGATGGTATCTTATTGTGGTTTTGATTTGCATTTCTCTAATGACCAGTGATGATGAGTGTTTTTTCATATGTTTGTTGGCCACATAAATGTCTTCTTTTGAGAAATGTCTATTCATATCCTTCGTGCACTTTTGGATGGGGTTGTTTGTTTTTTTCCTGCAAATTTGTTTGAGATTCTGGATATTAGCCCTTTGTCAGATGGATAGATTGCAAAACTTTTCTGCCATTCCGTAAGTTGTCTGTTCACTCTGATGAGTTTCTTTTGCTGCACAGAAGTGCTTTCATATAATTAGATCCCATTTATCAATTTTGGCTCTCGTTGCCATTGCTTTTGATGTTTTAGTCATGAAGTCTTTGCCCATGCCTATGTCCTGAACGGTATTGCTCAGGTTTTCTACTAGGGCTTTTATGGTTTTAGGTCTTAACGTTTAAGTCTTTAATCCATCCTTAGTTAATTTTTACGTAAGGGGTAAGGAAGGGATCCAGTTTCAGCTTTCTGCATATGGCTAGCAAGTTTTCCCAACATCATTTATTAAATAGGAAATTCTTTCCCCATTGCTTCTTTTCTCAGGTTTGTCAAAGATCAGATGGTTGTAGATGTGTGGTGTTATTTCTGAGGCCTCTGTTCTGTTCCATTGGTCTATATATGTGTTTTGGTACGAGTACCATGCTGTTTTGGTTACTGTAGCCTTGTAGTATAGTTTCAACTCAGGTAACGTGATGCCTCCAGCTTTGTTCTTTTTGCTTAGGATTGTCTTGGCTATGCAGGCTCTTTTTTGCTTCCATATGAAATTTAAAGTAGTTTTTTCCAATTCTGTGAAGAAAGTCAATGGTAGCTTGATGGGGATAGCATTGAATCTATAAATTACTTTGGGCACTATGGCCATTTTCACAATATTGATTCTTCCTGTCCGTGAGCTTGAAATGTTTTTCCATTTGTTTGTGTCCTCTCTTATTTCCTTGAGCAGTGGTTTGTATTTCTCCTTGAAGAGGTCCTTCACATTCCTTGTAAGTTGGATTCCTAGGTATTGTATTCTCTGTGTAGCAATTGTGAACGGGAATTCACTCATGATTTGGCTCTCTAGTTGTCTGTTATTGGTATATAGGAATGCTCGTGATTTTTGCACATTGATTTTGTATCCTGAGACTTTGCTGAAGTTGCTTATCACCTTAAGGAGGTTTTGGGCTGAGATGATGGGGTTTTCTAAATAAACAATCATGTCATCTGCAAACAGAGACAATTTGACTTTCTCTTTTCCTAATTGAATATCCCTTATTTCTTCCTCTTGCCTGATTGCCCTGGCCAGAACTTCCACTACTATGTTGAATAGGAGTGATGAGAAAGGACATCCTTGTCTTTTGCCAGTTTTCAAAGAGAATACTTCCAGTTTTTGCCCATTTGGTATGATATTGGCTGTGGGTTTGCCATAAATAGCTCTTATTATTTTGAGATACGTTCCATCAATACCTAGTTTATTGAGAGTTTTTAGCATGAAGGGCTACTGAATTTTGTCGAAAGCCTTTTCTGCATCTATTGAGATAATCGTGGGTTTTGTCATTGGTTCTGTTTATGTGACAGATTATGTTTATTGATTTGTGTATGTTGAACCAGCCTTGCATCCCAGGGATGAAGCCCACTTGATAGTCATGGATAAGCTTTTTGATGTGCTGCTGGATTCCGTTTGCCAATATTTCATTGAGGATTTTTGCATTGATGTTCATCAGGGATAATCACCTGAAATTTTCTTTTTTTATTGTGTTTTTGCCCGGTTTTGGTATCAGGATGATGCTGGCCTCACAAAATGAGTTAGGGAGGATTCCCTCTTTTTCTATTGATTGGAATAGTTTCAGAAGGAATGGTACCGGCTCCTCTTTGTACCTCAGGTAGAATTCGGCTGTGAATCCGTCTGGTCCTGGACTTTTTTCGGTTGGTAGGCTATTAATTATTGCCTCAATTTCAGAACTTGTTATTGGTCTATTCAGGGATTCAACTTCTTCCTGATTTAGTCTTGAGTGTGTATGTGTCCAGGAATTTATCCATTTCTTCTAGACTTTCTAGTTTATTTGCTTAGAGGTGTTTATAGTATTCTCTGATGGTAGTTTCTATTTCTCTGGGATCGGTGGTGATTCCCCTTTATCATTTTTTATTGCGTCCATTTGATTCTTCTCTCTTTTCTTCTTTATTAATCTGGCTAGCAGTCTATTTTGTTGATCTTTTCAAAAAACCAACTCCTGAATTCATTGCTTTTTTGACAGGTTTTTTGTGTCTCTGTCCCCTTCAGTTTTGCTCTGATATTAGTTATTTCTTGTCTTCTGCTAACTTTTGAATTTGTTTGCTCTTGCTTCTATAGTTCTTTTAATTGTGATGTTAGGGTGTCGATTTTAGATCTCTCTTGCTTTCTCATGTGGGCATTCAGTGCTATAAATTTCCCTCTACATGCTGCTTTAAATGTGTCCCAGAGATTCTGATACATTGCGTGTTTGTTCTCGTTGGTTTCAAAGAACATCTTTCTTTCTGCCTTTATTTCATTATTTACCCAGTAGTCATTCAGGAGCAGGTTGTTCAGTTTCCATGTAGTTGTGTGGTTTTGAGAGAGTTTCTTAATACTGAGTTCTAATTTGATTGCACTGTGGTCTGAGAGACTGTTTGTTGTGATTTCTGTTCTTCTGCATTTGCTGAGGAGTGTTTTACTTCCAATTATGTGGTCAATTTTAGATTAAGTGTGATGTGTTGCTAAGAAGAATGTATATTCTGTAGATTTGGGATGGAGAGTTCTGTAGATGTCTATTAGGTCCGCTTGGTCCAGAGCTGAGTTCAAGTCCTGGATATGCTTGTTAATTTTCTGTCTCGTTGATCTGTCTAGTATTGACAGTGGGGTGCTAAAGTCTGCCACCATTATTGTGTGGGAGTCTAGGTCTCTTTGTAGGTCTCTAAGAACTTGCTTTATGAATCTGGGTGCTCCTATATTGAGTGCATATATATTTAGGATAGTTAGCTCTTCTTGTTGCATTGATCCCTTTACCATTATGTAATGCTCTTCTTTGTCTCTTATGATTTTGTTTGTTTAAAGTCTGTTTTATCAGAGACTAGGATTGTGACCCTTGCTTTTTTTTTTGCTTTCCATTTGCTTGATAAATATTCTTCCATCCCTTTATTTTAAGCCTATGTATGTCTTCACATGTGAAATGGGTCTTCTGAATATAGCACACCAATGGGTCTTGACTCTTTATCCAATTTGTCAGTCAGTGTCTTTTAATTGGGTATTTAGCCCATCTACATTTAAGGTTAATATTGTTATGTGTGAATTTGATCCTGTCATTATGATGCTAGCTGGTTATTTCGCCCATTAGTTGATTCAGTTTCTTCATAGCATCGATGGTCTTTACTGTTTGGTATGTTTTTGCAGTGGCTGGTACCAGTTGTTCCTTTCCATGTTTAGTGCTTTCTTCAGGAGCTCTTGTAAGGCAGGCCTGGTGGTGATAAAATCTCTCAGCATTTGCTTGTCTGTAAAAATCCTTTACAGGCTAGCAAAATCCTTTCTCCTTTGCTTATGAAGCTTAATTTGGCTGGATATGAAATTCTGAGTTGAAAATTCTTTTCTTTAAGAATGTTGAATATTGGCTCCCACTCTCTTCTGGCTTGTAAGGTTTCTGCCAAGAGATCCACTATTAGTCTGATGGGCTTCCCTTTGTGAGTAACCCGACCTATCTCTCTGGCTGCCCTTAACATTTTTTCCTTCATTTCAACTTTGGTGAATCTGACAATTACGTGTCTTGGCGTTGCTCTTCTCGAGGAGTATCTTTGTGGCATTCTCTGTATTTCCTGAATCTGAGTGTTGGCCTGCCTTGCTAGGTTGGGGAAGTTTTCCTGGATAATATTCTGAAGAGTATTTTCCAACTTGGTTCCATTCTCCCTGTCACTTTCACGTACACCAATCAAACGTCAATTTGGTCTTTTTGCATAGTCCCATATTTCTTGGAGGCTTTGCTCGTTTCTTTTCACTCTTTTTTCTCTAATCTTGTCTTCTTGCTTTATTTCATTGAATTGATCTTCAATCTCTGATATCCTTTCTTCCACTTGATTGGTTCAGCTATTGATACTTGTGTATGCTTCATGAAGTTCTTGTGCTGTGTTTTTCAGCTCCATCAGGCCATTTATGTTCTTCTCTAAATTGGTTATTCTAGTTAGCAATTTGCCTAACCTTTTTTCAAGGTTCTTAGCTTCCTTGCATTGGGTTAGAACATGCTCCTTTAGCTCAGAGGAGTTTGTTATTACCCACCTTCTGAAACCTACTTCTGTCAATTCATCAAACTCATTCTCCATCCAGTTTTGTTCCGTTGCTGGTGAGGAGTTGTGATCCTTTGGAGGAGAAGACACGTTCTGGTTTTTGGAATTTTCAGCTTTTTTGTGCTAGTTTCTCCCCATCTTCATGGATTTATCTACCTTTGGTCTTTGATGTTGGTGACCTTCAGATGGGGTCTCTGACTGGATGTCCTTTTGTTAATGTTGATACTATTCCTTTCTGTTTGTTAGTTTTCCTTCTAACAGTCAGGCCACTCTGCTGTAGGTCTGCTGGAGTTTGCTGGAGGTCCACTCCAGACCCTGTTTGCCTGGGTATCACCAGTGGAGGCTGCAGAACAGCAAAGATTGCTGCCTGATCCTTCCTCTGGAAGCTTCATCCCAGAGGGGCACCTGGCAGATGCCAGCCAGAGCTCTCCTGTAGGAGGTGTCTGTCAACCCCTACTGGGAGGTATCTCCCAGTCAGGATACATGGGGGTCAGTGACCCACTTGAGGGGACAATCTGTCCCTTATCAGACCTCAAACACTGTGCTGGGAGATCTGCTGCTCTCTTCAGAGCTGTCAGGTAGGAATGTTTAAGTCTGCTGAAGCTGCACCCACAGCCACCCGTTCCCCCAGGTGCTCTGTCCCAGGGAGATGGGGGTTTTATTTATAAGTCCCTGACTGGGGCTGCTGCCTTTTTTTCAGAGATGCCCTGCCGAGAGAGGAAGAATCTAGAGAGGTAGTCTGGCCACAGTGGCCTTGCTGAGCTGCAGTGGGCTCCACCCAGTTCAAACTTCCCAGTGACTTTGTTTAACACTGTGAGGGTAAAAACCACCTACTCAAGCCTCAGCAATGGCAGACGCCCCTCCCCCCACCAAGCTTGAGTGTCCCAGGTCAACCTCAGACTGCTCTGCTAACAGCAAGAATGTCAAGCCAGTGGATCTTAGCTTGCTGGGCTCCATGGGGGGTGGGACCCGCTGAGCCAGACACTTGACTCCCTGGCTTCAGCCCCCTTTCCACAGGAGTGAATGGTTCTGTCTCTCTGGCGTTTCAGGTGTCACTGGGGTATGAAAAAAAAATTCCTGCTGCTAGCTCGGTGTCTGCCCAAACAGCTGCCCAGTTTTGTGCTTGAAATCCAGGGCCCTGGTGGCATAGGCACCAGAGGGAATCTCCTGGTCTGCCAGTTGTGAAGACCATGGGAAAAGTGCAGTATCTGAGCCGGAGTGCACCATTCCTCCCAGTACAGCCTCTCATGGCTTCCCTTGGCTGGGGGAGGGAAATCCCCTGACCCCTTGCACTTCCTGGGTAAAACGACACCCTACCCTGCTTTGGCTAGCCCTCCAGGGCCTGCACTCACTGTCCAACCAGTCCCAAAGAGATGAACCAGGTACCTCAGTTGGAAATGCAGAAATCACCTGCCTTCTGCATCGATCTCGCTGGGAGCTGCAGACTGGAGCTGTTCCTATTCAGCCATCTTGCCAGCAAAAAAAAAAAAAAAAAAAAAAAGACATAAGTCCTAAATGGAAAATAGGTGTTCAACATATGCACCAAGAGAAAATGATATTTCAAGCAAAGAGACTGAATAAAAGCAGAGGTATGACATAACATGCTACTTTCAAGATCCTCAAGTAGTTCCGTGTGACACCATAGAATACAAAGAAGGTAAGGCATGAGATGATATGAGAGAGGCAAGATGCAGCTCATGGAGGACCACAATGAGAAGTTTTTACCATATCACATAATTAGAAGCCATTGAAATGTGACAATAAACATGATCACATCTTAGAAAGATTTATCTGGTAGTGGTACTGAGGAGTCACTGAAGCAATACAAAACAAGATAAAATGGTTAAAAGAGTCCAGGCCAAGTGTTGATGGGCTGAACTATACATCCAGCGCAGAGGGGATGGAGAAGAGGGGGACATATCAGTGATCTTCACAAAGGAGAATCACTTGGTCCTGTTACTATGTATGATCTTGGTTCAGACCTGGCTTTCCCACCTACCAACTGTATGACCTTAAATAATATACGTAACTCTCAACTGGAATGTTTCCCTGACTGTAAAATAAAAACAGTAATAGTTTCTAACTCATAGAGTTGTTGTAAGGATTTGATATTACAGACTCTAAAGCAACTCCATCTTAGATGTTAATCTGTCATATTGACTTCTGATTAACCCCAGTATGGGGATTGCTTCTAAGGTTTCTACTTTCATGTATTTACGATAAATTTTGCCCTTAGTTCAAAACAATCATGATATTATTGTTGTTAAAAGAAAAACTTTGGACTAATTAAACTTAACAGTTTAATTAAGCAAAGCACGATTTGCAAATCAGGCAGCCCTTGAACCAGAATAGGTTCAGAGAAGCTCTGGTGTAGCTGCCTGGTCAAAGATACATGGACAGAAAATGGAAAGTGACATACAGAAAACAGAAGTGAGGTACAGAAACAGCTGGATTGGTTACAGTTCAGCATTTGCCTTATTTGAACAGCTGGTCACCTTCGATGGACCAAAACTCAGTGATTGGCACAAGAATCGGTTATAGCCTGTTAACACATCCAGTTTAGGCTACTGTTCACCGTGTAGGAAGAAAACTTGAGGTTAGCCTTAAAATACATAAGAAGGCTGTTTTACGTTAAACTTAATTTAGCATTGTAAATCACATACTTGCCATAAAGCCTGCACTTAGGCAAATTCCCTATGCTATATAAGCCCTGGGTTTGGGAGATAAATGGGGAAGGGATCCACCATCTCCTCTCCCAACTGCCCAAGACATGGCTTCTGTTTGTAAGTCCCTATTAATTGTTTCTTTCTGAGAACCTGGATTTGTCAGCCTCTGTCTTTGGCCTCAGCTTCTTTGGCATTTTGCTGGTAGGTTTACATAGAATAGATCTGTTCACCATGGAACAGATGAGTTAATGAAATATACTAATATGTTAAATGCCTATCACTGTGTCAGACCAATATTTTTATTATCATTAACATCAAGGAAATGAGGAGAAAACTGGTCCTGGGTTTCTGTTTTTGTTATCTGGAGATAAGTGTTTATGGAGATAAAATAGAAAATGAGTAGAATGGCAAGTTCTGGACATGTTAAGTACCTGGTACATATTAGGTCCTCAATAAAAATCCATTGAGTGAATGAATAAATTAATGCATACCATGTCTACCAGACAACTGAAAGGAGATCTCTGCTCACAGGTATCAGAAATTCAGGAGATGGCCCTGGACTACAACTATAAATGTGGGAGTCACTAGTGTTCAGATATTCTTTGAAACTATATGACTGACTTCAATCAAGTAAAGCATGAGGACAGATGAAGAACAAAGGAAGAAAAAGAAACCAACATTTTTAAGACCAGACAGAGGGGAGTCAAAAAAGCATTCTGATAGTTATTTCCCATTTGCCATATTTATCGTTTAGCAAAGGAAACTTATTTGTAACTTGTGATATTTATATTAAATAGCACAAGACTTTTCCTGGACATTGTCATAACCTTCATGTAATAGTATGTGAGATTATAAAGGGGAAAAAAGACAATAAAACCTGTAAGATACAAGGAAGCCTCTCTTTTCCCTTCCCTTTATTGGAATTTTTATGAAGACACTTCTTTTTTAAGTTCTGAGAGTATATATCCCAGATACTTGGTTAAATATAACAGACACATATGATAGGTAAGGGGGAAAGGAGGGTAGTGTTTCTCCTACTAAAAATTGGAAAGGGAGATACTGGCTAATGCAAATGCTGAATACCAAATATAAGTTACAAGGGCTTCAGGACATTTCCTATTTTCATGGCTAATTTATTAATCTCTAATAGCCATATGCTCTTCAAACACAATATTCCATAAATACGACTTCTTTCAAATATGATTTTTTTTAGTCATACCAAAGAATAATAAAAGAGAAATGGTTGTATATTGAGTACCCCTTGGTCTGTAAAACAAAGACTTTCAGTCCACACAAGGGGTAAATGTCCACCACAGAGAGAGAGAAAGGGAGAAAACGAGCCTCAAAATAATTTAATAATAATAATAATAATTTGCATTATTTTTCCTCTGGCAAAATTTATACAATACTTAAGAAGCCTCATTATTATTTCCTTTTCTTCTCAATTTGCATTAAACTTGCAAGGATAATGTGGAAAAATTATACTAGTTAAAGCCTAGCTCCAGTCCACAAAGTCTTTTTTGTTTTTTTGTTTTTTTGTTTTTTGAGACAGAGTTTCACTCTTGTTGCCCAGGCTGGAGTGCAAATGGCTCAATCTCGGCTCACCGTAACCTCCGCCTCCCAGGTTCAAGTGATTCTCCTCCCTCAGCCTCCCGGGTAGCTGGGATTACAGGCATGCACCACTCCACACCCAGCAAATTTTGTATTTTTAGTAGAGACAGAGTTTCTCCATGTTGGTCAGGCTGGTCTCAAACTCCCGACTTGAGGTGATCCGCCAGCCTCGGCCTCCCAAAATGATGGGATTACAGGCATGAGTCACCGCGCTCTCAGGCCACAGAGTTTTTAAGAACAATTCTCTTCACTTAGGAGCTGACAGGAAATCTCCAAAGATGCTGTACACTGTTCTTCTGGAGGAAAAACAGTGAATTGTGTAACCTAGATCCAAATACCTCTTTTTTTTTTTTTTGGAGACGGAGTCTCGCTCTGTCACCCAGGCTGGAGGACAGTGGCGCGGTCTTGGCTCGCTGCAACCTCTGCCTCCAAGTTCAAGTGATTCTCCTGTTTCAGCCTCCTGAGTAGCTGGGATTACAGGCACACAACACCACGCTGGGCTGATTTTTTGTATTTCAGTAGATACAGGGTTTCACCATGTTACCCAGGCTGGTCTCGAACTCCTGAGCTCAGGCAATCCGCCCACCTCAGCCTCCCAAAGTGCTAGGATTACAGGCGTGACCCACGGCACCTGGCCTCCAAACACCTCTTTTTAAATGCATGTACAGATATCAAATGATATAGAATAAAAATGTGTTTTTCTAAAGATGAAAGTTACCATTAATCTTAACTTTCCTTCTCACATTATTATAATTCTTAAGGGTTTTTTTTAACACATGGTTCTTTACATTTACAATATATTGCATAATTATTTTTTCCACTTCATCCTGTGATATTATATACATATAAAGCAGCCTCTCCTTTTTTTCCAATTTCTTCTCATAACCTAGTTACCATTATAAAGGTCCTATCTTTGTATGGGAGAGCCCACAGACCAAGCTGACTTTTACTTCATTTCATAGATATGGCAGTCTATCTACTCTTTAAGCAATCATGTGTAGTACTGAATTCAGGCAAAATACATGTGCTTTTCCCCTAATATATAAAACTTAAATTGAGCATAGCCAGATGCTATTTTATACTAAGAGTCTTCTCAGCCTAAGCTAAATTAATTCTCTTCCAAGTTCTTTTTATTCAGTGCTCTCAGCCTGGGCACCATGGCTCTAAATTCCTAATTGCTATAAAATAATTGTATTTCCCTTAGCTACGCCTGGAATATGGCTCTCAAAGATGACCTCCAGAATGTAATTTGCTATGTAAGGGCCCAGTCTGAGAATAATTTTACATACTATAACTGAACCTAATAGAATTCACAATAGCATCTCTCCTTTGTCAGGAAAGTAAAAAGGCAAAGATAGGCAGAGCTTAAAATAATATTTCTAAAATAAACCTTTCCTCCTAGTTATCTATCCTTCCATCTTCACATATTCCTAGCAAACATCATTGTCCAAGATTTCAAACCCAAAATCATTTCCCTTCAATATCAGGCAAATTGAGAAATTTGAATTTTGTTGGATTTGTTATAGGAAGGGTATACTTTGAGATCGGGGAAGGGGAGGAATATGTTTCCCTTTTTAGTGCCTGCTTCATTCTTTAGAAGTAATTTCAAAATATTCTTATGGATTCTTATTTAAATAATCAAATCAAACCTAAAATATAGAAATTAGCTGGAACTCTTCTTAAATAATTACCACTAAAACTAGCCATTTATTTATTCTAGAGTCATTTCCTCATCTAGATTAAAGTCAAGGTCAAAAATACAACTATGTTAGTAAAATTCACCTCAAGGTTTAAAAATACTGACTATAGACAGAGACACCAGTCATAGAGAGTAAAGCGCATCTTACGTTGAAGACATAGTATAAAAATAAACAGAAATGTTTCAAAAACATAGTAAGAATAAACTTTTCACTAGTAAAAGGAGCTGCCTTCTCTATATAGGTGGGGAAAGACAGATTCTTAGCAGAGCATGTTCTTACAGCTGTGGATATTCCTCATGGTCATGATATATTAACCCCAACAAAACCACCCTCCCTCTTCTTTCTACCAAGAACATTTATTTAAGACTTGGCTGCAAGATTACAGAACACGGTTTGTCGTGGTTCTGGAAATTTTTTCCAGTAAGACTGCTCATATTAATTAGTTCTCAAAAATATTCTCAATATATAGAATTACAAGCTACTCTGCCTATTGCTTCCTAATCCCAATTCAATTTATGAACGAGGCACTGATTCACAGATGGAGCAGAATATATACAAGGCAACAGAGTCTCTGAGTACTTAATGGTGGCTGCATTGCTAAAAAACTTTCCCAAAATGCAAGCATGACTGAAAAAGAGGAAGCCTGATGTACCCAGGAGAGGTATAAAGGAGACAGTTGCGGCAATAAAGAGGCCAGAAGAAATATTTGAGAAAAGAAAGGAGGAAGGTGAAGAGTGCAGTCAAGTTTTAGCCACCGAATATGTGAAGCATTGGGAAATTTTTCAAAACAAAGCATAAAGTATAATTGGGACCAAAAATTGCACATACGATATAACCCCAATTTTGCAATACAATTGTGTACTTTGTGGAAGAAAATACATCAAATATTAATAGGACTTGCGGTTCCCTGCCCCAGATTAAGCTTAACTTTTTCATTCTACTCTTCTGTTTTTAAAAACACACTGTGCTTTGTGAGACTGCAAAGTACATACTACACTGAAGTGTTTCGTGAAAATGTGGCTCCTTTCGTAGCTATAACTGATACAATGTGGCTTTCAATGCGCACGCTCAGTGAAGTTAGGAAGAAAAGTAAACCTGTCAATTAAGGTCACTCCTGTTTTTCCTGATGTAACACACACACTCCTATGTAAGAGTAACTTCTGGGTAATCGTGGGCACCTTGGGGCACTGGCCGATTCTTCGAGAGGATCAGCAGGTGACATACCCCTCTCTTGGGCCTCCTACACAGCACTCGGCCGCCATCTCTGGCCTTGATCTCTGTGCTCGGGAATCCACCACTGTCGTGCTGGGCTCACCCGGCATTTGGGCCCCAGCAGGGTCCCCCAAGGTTAAACAGGAGACTTCTAGGGTGTCCTTTATGCAGTGGATTGCCAGTCCCAAACTGAACCCCACCATTCCCAGGCTCCCCTGCACCCCGGGAGCCCGCAGCTAATCCCCTACCTCGGACCTGCGCAGTGTCAGCTCTGCACAGCATGGCTTCTGCAATGTGCCTTCGCAGCGCGGAGGTCCGCTCTTCTGGGAGGTGCCCCACGTGATCAGTGAGCCTGCGCAGCACGGTCTTTCCAGTGCCTGAGCTGCCTCACGCAAATCCTGCAGGGGTGTAAATTCCTTCCAAGCCCATTAATGAGGCTTCTTGCTTCCCCTCCTCGACGTCAGGTTTTCCCCTGTAATGTGGTCCAAAATCCCTCCGCTTTATCACCTATGTCACCTGCCGAGGTTTGCCCCTTTGGGAGAAGCCTCGACAAGCTTGTCTGACCATTCGCTTTGCTTACTTGGTCTTACCTAGGCTTCCTTACAATCATTTTCCTCCTCCCCAGGTAGTGTTTCCTTCTCAGGAATCATAATCGTGGATTGGCTGCAAGGAAACTAATTTCTGGGGGTTTGAAAAAACAGGTGTTTAATATTTTAAGAGACCCCCATCACATATATTCTACTTCCATAATCCCATCCCCAAAATATTATTTTTTAAGTGTAATGAAGGAAAACCTAGAGTCATTCTGAAAGTCACTGACATCCAAGTGATTCTCAGTTACTGCCTGCAAGATAACTTTTCTGGAAATATGTTCCATTTTGGATTTTCAAAGAACACGTTGTTAGTCCTGCTTAGGCCAATAGAGTTTGACGAAGACCTCTATGCACCCAATAATGTATAGGAAGTGCTTAGCCTACATACATATTGATAATAATGTTAGCTATTATTACCATGTTGCAGAAAGGGGGCAGAAGCAGATTTTATCTGAGTGCCAAAGTAGGAAAAGAATTGATATTTAAAGTAGTGAGCCCCATATCTGCATGGGACCATTAAGAGGTAAACAGGCCACTAATACCAGAGGCAATTTCAGTGCTAACTCAGTCTAGGAGACAAACAGCACACCCATCCTCGCCCTTATTTCACTTTCCATCAGTCATACTGTAATACTGATATAGAGGGGACGATTTGCCACCACTGTTAAAAATCTTCTACCTTACAGTGAAAGGAATGAGCCTTTCAGATACAGAAACATGACTTGAACCCAACATATGTACAGTAAGATGCTATATTGCAAGGTTTGGATATTTTTGGAAAATGTCACTCTAGAAAGAAAGATAGTAAATGTACACACAGTTGGAGACCTAGAGCCCTACGGCCTGTTAGAGTAATTATTGAGAGAAAGAAGGAAGGGAGGAATTAAATAATCTAGCCAACATAAACTCTGAATTCAGGGAATGAGGGAACAGAGCAGGTGAACCATTGTGGAAGATGAATTTGGTTAGTAAGTAAAAAAATCAATCCATCTGGATGACTGATTTGCTGATTTTTTTAAGGGAGGGGTTCTCCCTATGTTGCCCAAGCTAGACTCGAATTTCTGGGTTCAAGGTCCTCCCGACACTCCCGCCTCAGCCTCCCATGTAACTGGGACTACAGTGATTTTTTTATAGATTGGCTCCCAGAGAGGAGGAGGAGGAGAAATTAAGAGTCTTTTTATCTTTTTTTTTTTTAAGGGAAGAACCCAGCATCAGGTTGTTAAAAATTTTATAAGACCCCTCCTCAATTAAACCAACTCCACTTAATAAGGCTAGAACAAACTCAAACTTAATGATTCGCAGATATCTTTCCTCAACAATCTACTACAAGTAGCAAATATATGAAAGAGAAAATTTGGTAAATCATTTGCAGTTTAACAAATTAAAACCAGCAACTACCATCTCAAATGTTCTTGGATTTTTATGTTGTGTAAATGGAAATCATAGTTTAAATTATTGTTAAAGATGCTACTTGATACACTACTTAGTATGTAAGTACTTTAGGAAGTTATTTTGAAAGGTAAAACAATTCTATTAACCAGTTTTGCTAACTTGAACCCAGGCTTAGCAGTCAAGTGGAAAATATCGTCATGGGCACAAGAAGAGTTTTCTTTTTAGCACAATATTTAACAGAGTAAAAATAAGTATGTTATTGAAGCTATTCAGGTACATTCTGAAGTACCTGCTAAAGGCCCAGGTCACTTTGTGGGGAAAGAATCTATTATATAATGGTTAACAGTGCTTTAAAATCACTATAATGTGGAGCCAAGATGGCCGAATAGGAACAGCTCCAGTCTACAGCTCCCAGTGTGAGCGACGCAGAAGATGAATGATAGCTGCATTTCCAACTGAGGTACCGGATGCATTTCACTGGGGATTGTCAGATAGTGGGCGCAGGACAGTGGGTGCAGTGCACCGAGAGTGAGCCAAAGCAGGGCAAGGCATCGCCTCACCTGGGAAGCGCAAGGGGTCAGGGAATTCCCTTTCCTAGCCAAGGAAAGGGGTGACAGATGGCACCTGGAAAATCGGGTCACTCCCACCCTAATACTGTGTTTTTCTGACGGTCTTAGCAAATGGCACACCAGGAGATTATATCCCGTGCCTGGCTCGGAAGGTCCTATGACCACGGAGCCTTGCTCATTGCTAGGACAGCAGTCTGAGATCAAACTGCAAGGCTGCAGTGAGGCTTGGGGAGGGGCACCTGCCATTGCAGAGGCTTGAATAGGTAAACAAAGTAGACGGGAAGCTTGAACTGGGTGGAGCCCATCACAGCTCAAGGAGGCCTGCCTGCCTCTGTAGACTCCTCCTCTGGGGGCAGGGCATAGCCAAACAAAAGGCAGCGGAAACCTCTGCAAACTTAAATGTCCCTGTCTGACAGCTTTGAAGAGAGCAGTGGTTCTCCCAGCGCGCAGCTTGAGATCTGAGAATGGACAGACTGCCTCCTCAAGTGGGTCCCTGACCCCTGAGTAGCCTAACTGGGAGGCACCCCCAGTAAGGGCAGACTGACACCTCAGACGGCCGGGTACTCCTCTGAGACAAAACTTCCAGAGGAGTGATCAGGCAGCAACATTTGCTGTTCACAAATATCCGCTGTTCTGCAGCCTCCATGGCTGATACCCAGGCAAACAGCGTCTGGAGTGGACCTCCGGCAAACTCCAACATACCTACAGCTGAGGGTCCTGACTGTTAGAAGGAATACTAACAAACAGAAAGGACATCCACACCAAAACCCCATCTGCACGTCTCCATCATCAAAGACCAAAGGTAAATAAAACCACAAAGATGGGGGAAAAAACAGAGCAGAAAAACTGAAAACTCTAAAAATCAGAGCACCTCTCCTCCTCCAAAGGAACGCAGCTCCTCACCAGCAACGGAACAAAGCAGGACAGAGAATGACTTTGACGAGTTGAGAGAAGAAGGCTTCAGACGCTCAAACTACTCCGAGCTAAAGGAGGAAGTTCGAACCCATGGCAAACAAGTTAAAAACCTTGAAAAAAGATTAGATGAATGGCTAACTAACATAACCAATGCAGAGAAGTCCTTAAAGGACCTGATGGAGCTGAAAACCATGGCACGAGAACTACATGATGAATGCACAAGCCTCAGTAGCCGATTCGATCAACTGGAAGAAAGGGTATCAGTGATGGAAGATCAAATGAATGAAATGAAGCAAGAAGAGAGGTTTAGAGAAAAAAGAATAAAAAGAAAAGAATAAAGCCTCCAAGAAATATAAGACTATGTGAAAAGACCAAATCTACATCTGATTGGTGTACCTGAAAGTGACAGGGAGAATGGAACCAAGTAGGAAAACACTCTGCAGGATATTATCCAGGAGAACTTCCCCAATCTAGAAAGGCAGGCCAATATTCAGATTCAGGAAATACAGAGAATGCCACAAAGATACTCCTCAAGAAGAGCAACTCTAAGACATGTAATTGTCAGATTCACCAAAGTTGAAATGAAGGAAAAAATGTTAAGGGCAGCCGGAGAGAAAGGTCAGGTTACCCACAAAGGAAAGCCCATCAGACTAACAGCTGATCTCTCGGCAGAAACTCTACAAGCCAAAAGAGAGTGGGGATCAATATTCAACATTCTTAAAGAAAAGAATTTTCAACCCAGAATTTCATATCCAGCCAAACTAAGCTTCATAAGTGAAGGAGAAATAAAATCCTTTACAGACAAGCAAATGCTGAGAGATTTTGTCACCACCAGGCCTGCCCTAAAAGAGCTCCTGAAGGAAGCACTAAACATAGAAAAGAACGACCAGTACCAGCCACTGCAAAACCATGCCAAATTGTAAAGACCATTGAGTCTAGGAAGAAACTGCATCAACTAATGAGCAAAATAACCAGCTAACATCATAATGACAGGATCAAATTCACACATAACAATATTAACCTTAAATGTAAATGGGCTAAATGTTCCAATTAAAAGACACAGACAGGCAAATTGGATAAAGACTCAAGACCCATCAGTGTGCTGTATTCAGGAAACCCATCTCACGTGCAGAGACACACATAGGCTCAAAATAAAGGGATGGAGGAAGATCTACCAAGCAAATGGAAAACAAAAAGACCGGGGTTGCAATCCTAGTCTCTGATAAAACAGACTTTAAACCAACAAAGATCAAAAGAGATGAAGAAGGCCATTACATAATGGTAAAGGGATCAATTCAACAAGAAGACCTAACTATCCTAAATATATATGCACCCAATATAGGCGCACCCAGATTCATAAAGCAAGTCCTTAGAGATCTACAAAGAGACTTAGACTCCCACACAATAATAATGGGAGACTTTAACACCCCACTGTCAACATTAGACAGATCAACGAGACAGAAAGTCAAAAAGGATATCCAGGAATTGAACTCAGCTCTGCACCAAGCAGACCTAATAGACATCTACAGAACTCTTCACCCCAAATCAACAGAATATACATTTTTTTCAGCACCACACCACACCTATTCCAAAACTGACCACATAGTTGGAAGTCAAGCTCTCCTCAGCAAACGTAAAAGAACAGAAATTATAACAAACTGTCTCTTAGACCACAGTGCAATCAAACTAGAACTCAGGATTAAGAAACTCACTCAAAACCGCTCAACTACATGGAAACTGAACAACCTGCTCCTAAATGACTACTGGGTACATAATGAAATGAAGGCAGAAATAAAGATGTTCTTTGAAACCAACGAGAACAAAGACACAACATACCAGAATCTCTGGGACACATTCAAAGCAGTGTGTAGAGGAAAATTTATAGCACTAAACACCCACAGGAGAAAGCAGAAAATATCTAAAATTGACACCCTAACATCACAATTAAAAGAAATAGAGAAGCAAGAGCAAACACATTCAAAAGCTAGCAGAAGGCAAGAAATAACTAAGATCAGAGCAGAACTGAAGGAAATAGAGACACCAGAAACCCTTCAAAAAATCAATGAAATCAGGAGCTGGTTTTTTTAAAAGATCAACAAAATTGATAGACCGCTAGGGAGACTAATAAAGAAGAAAAGAGAGAAGAATCAAATAGACGCAATAAAAAAATCCTAGACAGGATATCCCCACTGATCCCACAGAAATACAAACTACCAACAGAGAATACTATAAACCCCTCTAAGCAAATAAACTAGAAAATCTGGAAGAAATGGATAAATTACTCGACACATACACCCTCCCAAGACTAAACCAGGAAGAAGTGGAATCTCTGAATGGACCAATAACAGGCTCTGAAATTGAGGCAATAATTAATAGCTTACCAACCAAACAAAGTCCAGGACCAGAGAGATTCACAGCCGAATTCTACCAGATGTACAAGGAGGAGCTGGTAACATTCCTTCTGAAACTATTCCAATCAATAGAAAAAGAGGGAATCCTCCCTAACTCATTTTATGAGGCCAGCATCATCCTGATACCAAAGCCGGGCAGAGACACAACAAAAAAAGAGAATTTTAGACCAATCTCCTGATGAACATCGACGCAGAAATCCTCAATAAAATACTGGCAAACCTAATCCAGCAGCACATCAAAAAGCTTATCCACCATGATCAAGTGGGCTTCATCCCTGGGATGCAAGGCTGGTTCAACATACGCAAATCAATAAATGTAATCCAGCATATAAACAGAACCAAAGACAAAAACCACATGATTATCTCAATAGATGCAGAAAAGGCCTTTGACAAATTTCAACAGCCCTTCATGCTAAAAACTCTTAATAAATTACATATTGATGGGACGTATCTCAAAATAATAAAAGCTACTTATGACAAACCCACAGCCAATATCATACTGAATGGGCAAAAACTGGAAGCATTCCCTTTGAAAACTGGCACAAGACAGGGATGCCCTCTCTCACCACTCCTATTCAACATAGTGTTGGAAGTTCTGGCCAGGGCAATCAGGCAGGAGAAGGAAATAAAGGGTATTCAATTAGGAAAAGAGGAAGTCAAATTGTCCCTGTTTGCAGATGACATGATTGTATATCTAGAAAACCCCGTCATCTCAGCCCAAAATCTCCTTAAGGTGATAAGCAACTTCAGCAAAGTCTCAGGATACAATATCAATGTGCAAAATTCACGGGCATTCTTATACACCAATAACAGACAAACAGAGAGCCAAATCACGAGTGAACTCCCATTCACAATTGCTTCAAAGAGAATAAAATACCTAGGAATCCAATTTACAAGGGATGTGAAGGACCTCTTCAAGGAGAACTACAAACCACTGCTCAATGAAATAAAAGAGGATACAAACAAATGGAAGAACATTCCATGCTCATGGGTAGGAAGAATCAATATTGTGAATATGGCCATACTGCCCAAAGTAATTTATAGATTCAATGCCATCCCCATCAAGCTACCAATGACTTTCTTCACAGAATTGGAAAAAAACTACTTTAAAGTTCATATGGAACCAAAAAAAGAGCCCACATCGCCAAGTCAGTCCTAAGCCAAAAGAACAAAACTGGAGGCAACATGCTACCTGACTTCAAACTATACTACAAGGCTACAGTAACCAAAACAGCATGGTACTAGTACCAAAACAGAGATATAGACCAATGGAACCAAACAGAGCCCTCAGAAATAATGCCACATATCTACAACTATCTGATCTTTGACAAACCTGACAAAAACCAGCCATTGGGAAAGGATTCCCTATTTAATAAATGGTGCTGGGAAAACTGGCTAGGGATATGTAGAAAGCTGAAACTGGATCCCTTCCTTACATCTTATACAAAAATTAATTCAAGATGGATTAAAGACTTAAATGTTAGACCTAAAACCATAAAAATCCTAGGAGAAAAACTAGGCAATACCATCCAGGACATAGGCATGGGCAAGGACTTCATGTCTAAAACACCAAAAGCAATGGCCACAAAAGCCAAAATTGACAAATGGGATCTAATTAAACTAAAGAGCTTCTGCACAGCAAAAGAAACTACCATCAGAGTGAACAGGCAACCTACAGAATGGGACAAAATTGTTGCAATCATCTACTCATCTGACAAAGGGCTAATATCCAGAATCTACAATGAACTCAAACAAATTTACAAGAAAAAAACAAACAACCCCATCTAAAAGTGGGCAAAGGATATGAACAGACACTTCTCAAAAGAAGACATTTATGCAACCAAAAGACACGTGAAAAAATGCTCATCATCACTGGCCATCAGAGAAATGCAAATTGAAACCACAATGAGATACCATTTCACACCAGTTAGAATGGCGATCATTAAAAAGTCAGGAAACAACAGGTGCTGGAGAGGACGTGGAGAAATAGGAACACTTTTACACTGTTGGTGGGACTGTAAACTAGTTCAACCATTGTGGAAGTCAGCGTGGCGATTCCTCAGGGATCTAGAACTAGAAATACCATTTGACCCAGCCATCCCATTACTGGGTATATACCCAAAGGATTATAAATCATGCTGCTATAAAGACACATGCACACATATGTTTATTGTGGCACTATTCACAATAGCAAAGACTTGGAACCAACCCAAACGTCCAACAATGATAGACTGGATTAAGAAAATGTGGCACATATACACCATGGAATACTATGCAGCCATAAAAAAGGATGAGTTCATGTCCTTTGTAGGGACATGGATGAAGCTAGAAACCATCATTCTCAGCAAACTATCTCAAGAACAAAAAACCAAACACTGCATGTTCTCACTCATAGGTGGGAATTGAACAATGAGAACACATGGACACAGGAAGGGGAACATCACACACTGGGGACAGTTGTGGGGTGGGGGGAGGGGTGAGGGATAGCATTAGGAGATATACCTAATGTTAAATGATGAGTTAATGGGTGCAGTACACCAACATGGCACATGTATGTATATATGTAGCAAACCTGCACATTGTGCACATGTACCCTAAAACTTAAAGTATAATAAAAAAAATATATAATCACTATAATGTGAATGCATATTTCATAAATATTAATGTCATGTGTTGACTTAAGTCATGCTTAGAGATACAACTGTAAAATAAAATATTCCAAAGTGGAAAAGCAATGAGAAGTTGCTAGCTCAGAATACTGTCCGGAGCTGAAAAGGTAGATCAAAACAAACAATTTTCACATTTTAACAACTCCTATGACTTGGATTTTCCTGTAACCAAAAAGTGTAACCTCCTGATCAGCTCATACACAATCAGGTTCCATGCACCCCTCAAACTCTTCATATTTGACTATACTTCTCTGGATGCCAGAGAAAATCTCACTGAAATAAAAAATACCTTTTGGAGAATTTTTCAAACAGGCAACCTGAGAACTTGAAGAATCACAGTGCCCTCTAGTGACCCATTGATAAGAACCATTTTTATTTCACTTTCAGAGAACAATAAAGTTTAGGTGAATATTATGCATTTTCAGGGAGTTTTTTCCTATAAATATTTATAAATGCCAATTTCTGTTTCTGAAAGTGAAAATGTGTAAGTTACAAACAACCACGTAGCACACTGGAGAATAATGACTCCTTTATTGGTCCATTGCTCTCACAGTTACAATGTTGCCAGAGGGCAAAAAAAGTCTTTACAATCAGCCCTACAAAACAAGGTGCATTAAAATGTACAAATATAAAATTCTTAATATGTAACTGTGATAAGGGTAAGTTTGTGGAGTGGTGTATCTGTATTCTAGTCCCAACTCTCTTGGTGCCTGGAGGCCTGTGCCAAAGAACTTGATTTTGTTGTACTTCATTTTCTTCATCTAGAAATGAAAAAAGTTGGCAGTGTTGGTAAGGATGTAAGAAAGTGGACTCTAAACTTTCTGGTGGGAACATTAATGCTACAGCCTTTCTGGAGGGAAAATTCACAGTAACTCTCAAAAAGCCTCAAATGTACACTGCTTTAGTGCCGGAATAATAATAGCCAACATTTAACTCCTACTCTGCCCCATACATTGTTCTAAGTGCTTTTTGTATATTAGCTTATTTGATCTTCACAACAATCCTATGACATAGGTACAATATTTAACCCAGTTTTACACATGAGGAAACCAAGGCACTAAAACTTGCCTAAGTTCACACAACTAATAATTGGTAAAACCTACATACAAATTCAAGCTGTATGGCTCAGAGTCCATGCTCGCAGCCATCATGCTATATTTCCAGAAATTAAACTTCTGAGAAGGGAAGGAAATAACCAAGGATGTATACAAATAATTTTCAATCAGGCTATTAATTCAGCATCACTTATAGGAGTAACTAAAAGGAAAATAACCTAAGTTACCAACAGTAAGAAAATCATTACGATAATTGTGTTAAAGCTGAATCGTTGACTCAGTAACCTTACAGAATTTCTAATGATATGGAAAATGTTCTCAATATATTAAGTGAATATAGGTTATAAACATACATATATATATTTACATATATGTACAGTGTGCTGCCATTTTTTAAGATATATATTTTTAAGAGTAAGGAAGGAAAATTACCAAAGCATAAGTATAGTTATGTGTAGGGGGTGAAAATAGGAAGTAAAGATTTTTTCTTCTTTTTTCTTTTTTATATCCATTTTTCATTTTTAGCACTTTCTATAATTCTAAAAATGTTTTATTTTTAATGAAGGGTTTAGTTTAAATATGATCTAAGAGACTTTGTAGCTCTAAATTTCTAGAAATGTGATTGAGAATAGTCATGAAATTTTAGAACTACAGAGGGGAAACAAAATCTTATGGTCTCTTTAGTAGTTCCCAAATTGGCCTGCTCCTCGGAAATCAACTGAGTAAAGTAAAGTATAAATTCACAGCTTTACCCCTTTCCCAGTCTGGATCTCTAGAGAATGAGGCCTAGGTAACTCTTATGATTTGACAGTTTGGGGAACTACTAATGTATCCCCGATGCACCATTTTAATCCTCGCTAGCACATAAACCAGCACTCCTGGAAACCAAATGCAGACCAGGGCCATGATCTACTGCTGACTGTTATAAGAAATCCAATTGATATGGACAAATTTGTATTTCAAATTCAATTTTTTAATTTTTTCAGAAAAAAGTGCTTCTTAAAATGAGTAAGAAATATACTAATAAAAATTTTTTAGCTGTAGAAATAATGAAAGTCAGACCCACCAACACTAAGCAGAATGTATTCTCACATTCATTGCAAATGGCTTGTTCACATTTCTTAACTACATGCTATTTAAAGAAACCAAAATGTGTTCCTTTGTGCTCACAGGTTTGCAAAACACAAAATCAGACCCAAAAGGAAAGAATATATTTGATACTGTATAGGGTGGGGGGGGGGGGGTGTATCAATTAATGCAACAAGAAAGTTGTGTTTTAAACCAAAGGTTGTCTAAATAGTCCTGGTTGCACAGAGTAAAAGTAAGAAAAAGCCACTCTGGACACATAGTGAAAGCATTTATAAGGAGGTGGAGAAGGAAAGTCTTCCTTGGAGTTTCGGAATTTAAATTTTGTTACCTTTTCTGAAGCCACTTGGCATATTTTTATAGCAGCAATTTTTGTGGTATAGTAACTTTCATGAGTCTCAAATTGACTGTAAAGAAAGAGATGAAGTTACCTAACTCACAGGGAGCTGCACAACACTCAGAGTCTATCTTTTCTAGGGCACAGACCCAGATGAATGATACACCCGTGTCACTTTGTGCATGAAGAGATCTTCCACAAGGTTTATCCCAGTAGAAAACGGGGCTAGCCACTGATCTAAAACAGGATAGGTAAATAAAAATGAAAGGCAATTTCTATCATTCAAAAAGAAATACACCCTGATGTAGCAATCTCAACAAAAAGCATATATACACACACCCACAAATATTTAAAAACAAAAACTAGGACCAAGTTTGAATTGAAAATCTCCATGAAAAATAGTCTGGCAATAATTGCCATTGAAGCCACATGAACTGTGGGTAGCCCGTGCTGTTGGTTTGATTGCTTGGGTAAGTCACCAGATGACCCCTTCCCCCAAGCTGTAACTGCAAATTCTGCTTCAATTCCCTTACCTGAGCTTTCACTCTGCTTTCTTATAGTCCTGGAAAATGTTCTACTCAAGGCAGCAAGTACACACATAGCCCAGATGAACTATAATTAAGGTGGCAAGAAACCAAGGAAAAGAGCAGGCAGTGTTAGTTCGATTATTTCCTTTGCATGGGTAGCAGATGGACTCAAAAGTCTAATAACCCTTTTGTACCTCAGCTAAGGCTGACAATACATCATTATACTCAGATGGGAGCAAGGAGAAGGTGCCTAGCAACTAGGACTTGGAATGCTTGGGCTTTTGTCAATTTACGTCATAATCTTAATATTAAACAGGCTTGTTCTCATTTGCCAGTCATCACCTCATTT
Source organism: Pongo pygmaeus (assembly GCF_028885625.2). Classification (NCBI taxonomy): domain Eukaryota; kingdom Metazoa; phylum Chordata; class Mammalia; order Primates; family Hominidae; genus Pongo; species Pongo pygmaeus. The sequence continues at coordinate 140,132,472 of NC_072376.2, forward strand.
TATGTTTTTCAAACAAAAGAAGATTAAAAAGTCTTTCCTGAAAGTACTTTAGCCCCTTAGATATAGAACAGTAGTAGTATTTAAGAGTCTCCCCTTACAAATGCATTCATAAAACTGCCATGAGCCTTGATGGAAATTATATCAGTAAGTTGCGGGACCTACCATGGGTAATATTTTCATTAGTTATAGTATGCAACATAACCCAGCCTGTTTCTGAAAATGAGTGAGACAAAAGACTATTCCTTGCACTGCATTACTCTTGTGCTTTGAGTTGTTTATATATAAAAGAAGTTACTGAAACTTCTATTTCTATTTAGTTTTATCTTTTCCTTTTTAACCTCTATTTGTCTATAATGCAAACAAAATATATGTTTCTGGTTGTGTGCTCAAAACATCTTAGATTGCTATGTCACAGTATGTGCTCAATTAATAATTAAGGAAGACAAGAAAGAAAGAATGTAGAAAGGACAGAGATCTGAGAATGAATCAAAATCAAGAGACAGTTGGTGGACCATGTATTCTCACAGCACGGAACAGCACAGGAAGAGAATTTTTAGTAATAGATAATTAGAAGAATGGAAATCTCCATTTTTCTCCAGCATACTAGTGTGATGTCTGATTACATCAAACTAGGGGGAAGGAAACTTGTTAATCTTTAATTTTACTGTATAGTGAGGAAGATGCATATTGAAAAAAAGTTCATATCTCTCAGGATATTCAGAAATATGAATTGGGGATGTAAATCACATAGCCAGACCTCAGGTCCCAGATAAACAACTTAACATATAATTCACATTCTCCTGCCTTTCTCATTGCAGAAGCCAGTGAACAGGAAGAATATTACATAGACCATAAGTCAGAGTCATCATTGAATTCTTACAAATCTGTTTGACAACAACAACAGAAAATAGAATGAGGAGAAAGCAGAAATATCATTAATTATGATGATAAATATATAATCATTTGTGTTATTCATAATAGGACCCATTCTCCGCAGTAGATATTTTAGAGTCTGAAGTACTTCAAAGAGGGAGAGAATTAGAAGATTTTATGGACCATGTAGTTCCCACCCCACTAGGGAGGAGAGTAAATGTCCCAGTCCAAGCCTGACTTAGAAGAGGAAATTTTCCTAACATTATATTGACAAATATTGGCCTAATATCATAATATCTTCTCCACTCTTCTTCCAATGCTACACTCTCCTGCCATCCAACAACATCCAATCAAAACAGTTTGGAACGTCTATCTCATCTTGACCCGCCTCCTATCATCCTATGGTAAACAACGATATATTTGGAAGCTAGCAAGTGAAGTAAATATCACAGTGGGCCATAAAATAGTATGGAGAAGAAAAATATGAAAAAAAAAGCTGAATTGTAAAACAATCAGTAGAGGCAAAAAAGAAAAAAAGAAAGAAAGTCACTGAAGCCAGGCCATTCAAGGTCTCTCCCTTGAGTGAATAATGTCATATTCTTGATTCAAATACAAAGAGGGAGTTAAATGTTTTCTGCCTTATCTCTCACAGCCATTCCATATCTGTTGAACTGTCATTAGACCTTTTCAAAACTGTGTTAAACCTCTTCAAACTCTAATATTTTACAATTCCTTACATAAAAAAGTTAAAGTAACCAGAGTTCCTTCTCCAAGATCCTACTTTTAGCTGGGAGGGGCTAACCTCATATGGAGCCTTGAGAATGTTTTTTTTTTTTAACCTTTCCAGGTCAAGGATATGGCTTCCTCATTGGTAAAATTAAGCAAAATTATCTTCCTATACTTTCTTCATAAATTATTTTGAGATCCAACAAAAACACTAAGAAGTTTTAAAACATTGTGTTACTTTTTTCCTCCAAAGATAAAAAGGGACCATCCTTCCAATGAGGAAAAGACATGAAATCTACAGGATTAAGTCATCTTAGATGCTTACATGTGCAGCATTCTTAAAAAAGAGCCTCAAACCTTCAGCTCTGGATAACCTCTCACAATGGAGCTGCTGTTTTAATACATTCTTATAATGCCAAGGTTTTATAAAAGGAGGGTAAAAATACCTTCTTTGGGCAATGTGTGTGCAAATGGAATGGCTTATTAAAGATTCCCTCAATGAGAATGTGTAAACACTGGTCTTGGCCACAAAGAAACAATTTCCTGGGGCAAACTTCATGGTCTGACTTCCCAGAAATACCCTGGAAACTGAACAAAAGGAAACGCCTTATACTGTTTTGTCTGTAGCCACAAAATATACACATACGGTCCCACCCAGCCTGAATTTAACCCTGGGCCCCCATAAAAAACAGAAATAATAAAAAGTCCCATTATGAGGCCATTATACCTAAAAATAGTCTCCACGCTACCTGCACAAGAAAGCCAATATGATTATGGTCCAAGAATCTGACCACGCTTAAGGGTGGCAACATGAACAGGTGCCCTGTGCTAGGCAAGAAACCACCCTAGTTGCCTCCATTCCCCTCAGCTCTACTAAGTTTAAATCCATCATAGGGAGGAGTAATAGGATAGTATTTGCTAACTTACCCAATTTAGAGTATTTGATAGATCTAAGTGAATATTTACAAGAAAACATCCATCAATTATTAATTTTAAAAAATGTTATTATCATAACTGTGGTTCTAACAAAAAAAGGCTTAGAACAAATCACTCAGACAGGGAAAACTCCATTCTTACATTGCTAACTCTATCTCTACTACTATTTTAGGTCCAAAATCAGGTCTCTTCATGTCTTTCTATTCCTGCTCCCGTTCAATCAAACCAGCTTACTGACAAGATTAACCACTTCTGTTGGCAGATTGGAAAGACAGAGTTAACATCAACTTCTCCCTCTGCTTTTTTCCTTAAACTCAATCACCATTCCTTTAAATATTTATTATAAACGCCTCTCCATTTCCTCTGCCACTACCATGGTCCAGGCCCTTGGCATCCTGCCCTGGTTGCTTCCAACCTTGCCTTTCCTACCACTGGTTCTTAGCACTAGCTGCGCTGTAGAGTTACCTCAGAAGATTTGAAAAAGACCCCCAAACCTTCTATACAAAAAATCTCTAGCCAGTAAGTTCTTGATGCTTCCCTGTTTCACTCAAAATAATAACATTTAGTGTAGAGGTACATGCATTTTATTTCTTTATTTTTGCTAAATTGAAATACTTTATGGTAATAATATTTATGCATATTATCAAAGTAATAGTATGCATATTGTCAAAGGACATGCAAGCATTTCTGATCCCAGAGTGTAAAATGCCTGTGCTATTCATTTTGTAGAAGAGATTTTTCTCCCCCCAAAATTACCAACAGTTTACAAGCTACTGTAACTGAGTTGAAAACTGTTATTACTATTGTATAATGTAATTGAAAGGGCACAGGACTAGGGATTTCAATTTTAGTTCTGATTTCTTGGTTGAGTTATTTTGTTCTGCTGAGCTTCAGTTTTCTTTTAAAAAAAAAAAACGTGACTAGTAGTATTGTCCCTACCTACCTCATACAATTATTGTCAAGATTAAATGAGATTCTGTGTGTTTGTGTGTATATATGTATACAACTACAAATCTCAAAATCCTCCTCTTGAGTATATGCATTTTATTTCTAAACATACTACAAACCCTTACATTTACTCTAGTAAATATCACAATATAGGTAAATTTTGCAAATTAAGCAATATTCTACAAAGTAGAAAAAGCATTTTTTAACAGAGTTATTGTCTCTGTAATCATTTATGCCCATTAAATACCAGAGACAGCCTTCTCTATTTATAGAAACTACAAGTGAGAGTATGTGGAAACCCACTCTCAGGCTGCCAGCACTTTCTCCCTCATCTGTAATCATGCTCTGTTGTCCTTGGAAATCCTCCCTAAATCTGCAAATAATTCCCACCCCCTAATTTCAAAGACAAGAAAAAGCAAACCAATCAACAGGTAAACTACCAGCCATGTCTTGCTTCATCAGGCCTGGTTATCCCCTAAACTCCACTAAGAAGTGAGACGGGGAGAAGTATAGGAAAACTTGCTGCAGAGGGTGAGGGTGCTTGGTGAGGGCACTTGAATCTAGTGAGGATGCCTCCTCAAGTGTTTGTCTATGAGAAACAAATAGTGTGTTGAAATGTAAATTAACAGGATATGATTCAATGAATGCAAGCGGAAGGTAGAGGGCCAAGACTAGTTTCAGGCCAAACCATATTACAGACACCGGAACATTTGAATCTGCTTCAGAGCTCAGGTCCCCACTTGAAGTGTAACACAGGCTATCTCTTAATTCAGGCACCATAAGAATAATTCAAGAGGCCTGAAGAGGTTTCTAATTATATCCCAATATACCAGATAAATCCCAATTAAAGTTACAATCCCACAGTATCTTAGCCAAATAACAAGTTCTCATAAAATATATCAAACCTTCTTATCCTATATATTTAGAAACATTAAAAAGTTTTAACAACAATCCAATGCATGATTCTGAACATGAACTTAGACAATTCTCCAATTAAACTGTTTTTAAATGTAATATTCAAATTTTTTATTCAGTTGATTATTTATTGAGGAATTATTTATTACCATGTTAAAGGTATTATACTAAAATTTCCATTGACAAAATACTTTTTTTCAGAGTTTATAATATAGTATATAGTATTGTTATCAGCCATTTGTGGTTATCAAATATTTTGATAAAAGATATAGCTACTCTTACCAGAAATGCACAAATACATGTAAAATTTGCATTGATTTCAGTGGTTGAAGATTACCTAAAGCTTATTAGAACCCTTAATGTTGAAGGAAATATAGAAATGAAGAAAATATAGAGTTATATAATAGCCTTCTCCCCATTAAAGTAATAAGATTGGTGATAAGAGTTCAGATGAAGGAGCATTCATGTGGATGTAAAATAATTAGATAAGAATTCATGACAGAGGACACTTTTGGCCTGACCTTGAAGGATGAGTAGAACTTTGCCAGACAGAAGTGGAAATGAAGAGACAACACTCAAGGTTGCAGGAATGACAAAACAGAGGAATCAGATAAAATGTATGAATATCTGGCATGTCAAAACAAGAAAAATTTAAGTATCACTGGAAAAATTGGGCTTCATTCTATAAATGATGCCAAGTCATTAATGCTTTTTAAGCAAGGGAGGGACATAATCAGAATGGTATGTTGAAAAGCTTCTTCTAGTGACAGTAAAGGACACATTGGTGCCAATAAGGATTGAAAATAGGGAGAAGGCTATTGAAAAGGTAAGCAAGAAGTAATGAGTCAGTGGCAGTAGTTTGATGAACAACATTTCAGAGGTAGAAACAAGTAAAACTGGCCATCTATTAGAATGTGGAGGATGCAAGAAAAAGAAAAAGTATAGGTGACTACAAATATATGCCTTTTTAAATGGTAGGGAACATGGAAAATTGGACACATTTTGAGTGGAAGATCAGTTTATTTACAGCAGATTAAGTTTGCGCTATTAGTTATTCCTGAATATAAATGTAACATATTATGAATCTATCCCTCAGAATACTAATAGTATTAATAACTATAATATTAAAAGAAAACAGACTAAAACAAATATCTTGAGATTCTATCAGGAAATTGCTCAGTCGTTCAAGAGAATTTTCAACCCTTATGCAAACAGGTAGGAATTCAGTGATTAGTTTGCAACTCACATCCCATTTCCAAATCATAATCTCTTAGTTTTAGGCTTTGCAACACAAAAAAGGACTAATCTATAGTGTGTAAAAAAAGAAGGTGTGTGAATACTTAGTATAAGCAATGTTGCCAACCTCATCAAAAACATCGATTTCTTCCAAAGAGAAATAGCCTCATCAAAGGGGTCTGGTTGGGAGGCTGAGGCAGGGGAATTGCTTGAACCTGGAAGGCAGAGGTTGCAGTGAGCTGAGATCGTGCCACTGCACTCCAGCCTGGCGACAGAGCAAGACTCTGTCTCAAAAAAAAAAGGAGGGGTGGGGGTTGGTCTATAGATACTTGACAATAGCAGGCAATAGAACTAAATCAGAAACCACCTCCTTGCCTCAGCCTCAGCCCTCTCAGACTAATAGACTGAAAACTAAATGGGATCCAAGAAATTACCTAGTGCAGCCTTCCTTGAGTAAACAAAAAAACCCTAATGTCCAGAGACATTAAGGAAGTCACTTTGCTAATAAATGACAGAACTAAAGCTACAACTTTTGTCACCTGATGCTCATTCCAGGTGTGCTTTCCTCAGCCCCATATTTTCAAATGTTTCATTGGTCATGAATTAACCCATGAATTAATCCACTGACTTCAAGTTAACCTAAGTCCCACAGAGCAGGCCTGGGGAAAATACTGAGCTGCCACACTGATGGATGGTTGGAGTTGCCTCCAGCTGTTTGGGCAGAACCTCTCAAGCAGCTGGCTGTGGTGAGGGATGAGTGAATACACATACATGTCTGTGCTTAATAAGGAAAGAGTTAGAAAGGTGTAACAGCTTCCTCTTAGATGCCCTTTGCCCTCTTTCTGAATTTCTTTTCCAATTATCTTAACTGCCCAGTGGCTGCTAAGAGATCTGATATCCAAAGACTCCAATGGCCTCCACTCTCCAGCCTGCACTTCTCTCTCATTGAGCCTCACACTCCCAAAGTATCTATACCTGTTCCTTCCTTGAAAGAATGCTAGTGCTTAAAAATCACTACTCTTTGAAACAGAGAAGCAATGTGATGAAAATGATATCCGAATTCAGAATTTGGGAAGATACAGTGAAAAGTCCCTTTCTCCACACTATTACAGAAGCCAAAACCAAATGCTTTATCCAAAATGGCTAGAAAAATCAGGCTTTCTGGGAGCAGAACCTAGGAATCTATTCAACAAACTCCCCCAGGAGATTCTAATGGTCAGCCAGGTTTAAAAACCTCCAGTATAATGTGTATACAAATTGTTTTCCCTGAAATTATGTTTGGGGTGTTCCAGTTCCATAACTAAGACTCTTTTTTTAATTACTAGTAATATACTTTAAGTTCTAGGGTACATGTTCTCAATGTGCAGGTTTGTTACATACGTATACATGTGCCATGTTGGTGTGCCTAATGTAATGATGAGTTAACAGGTGCAACTAAGACTCTTAAATAAGAAAAAAGCAACACAGAACTGCTGGAGGTTGAATAAGACACAGCAAGTACTGGAGCTAGAAGGTTTTGGAGACTTCATCCAGCATCCTGTCTCTCATGCAGAAGAATGCCTCATGGGTTGCACAAATTTCCCATTGTTACACATGAAAAGGAAGATTGACTGTTGTTTATTTTTTACAGATTACAGATAGACAGTAAAATTACAGATTACAGATAGAAAGTAAAATTCTAAAAAGAATATCAATTTCAATATATTTCCTGAAGGAGAAAAAAAGAAATTATGTGTAGACAAAATCTGATAACCAATATACCTTTCATATGCTAAATCATTAATGCATTTTCTGCTTAAATGCCAAACAAAGATTAACATGCCCAAAAATATTCAACTTACTTGACACTTTACATAAGAAAAAACAGCAGGCCTCTCCCTTAGTGAGACTCTGCTTCATGGGTATTTATAGATGGAGTAGAAAAACAAATCATTAGGACATTTTTGAGAGGGGAAAAAAGCATGAATAACTACACTTATTATATTTCATGTGTCAGTCTACTATCTCAGCATTTATAGAGCCCACAGGAGGAATTTCTTGATATTTCTTCTCAGTTAAAACCAGATGGTAAAATTTATAGTTTTTCTGGTTCACAGAAAACTATGACCTTTGTACAGGAAGGGTGTTGGGCTTTTAGTAAGTGGAGAATAAATGATATTACCAAGAAATATTACTTTTCAACTTATTTTATACTAGCTCTATGCCACAGTCTAACTTCGATGCTCCCCAGTATCTTCTAAAATCTTAAAAAAGAAATTATATTCATCTTACAGAATGACAATCTCAAGGGAGGAACAATTTTCTAAGTTAGATAAAGTTTCTTTTAGATAAAGCCAGGTTGTGCCTGCACACAAATATCTCTTAGCAAAACATTACACTTGCTAGCCAAGGTAAAGCTTACTAGCGAGTTCTAGTATATGTTGCTCCACATCAACATTTAATATTTTTCCAAAAATATGGACAGCGGAAAATATAGAGAAAGTGGATAATTTGGATTGTTTATTAAGTGACGCATGCAGGAGACCAAAGAATAAGATTCAGAATATTTGAGGTGCATTGAAATTACACTTATTGTGATGAGATGAAGATTCTTACAGCAAGAGTGTTTTAAGCATGAGGGAGGATTCTGGTGGATTGGCAATGTTCTGTTTCTCAATGTGGATGGTTATTTTGTGAAAATCAGTGAATTTTTTTTGCACTTTTCACTGTATTTGTTATATTTCACAGTAAAAAAAAAATTAAACAAAAAAAGAACATCACTCATTTCGTCTCCCTGCTGCAAACACCTTAAAATTACATTGAAAGGATTTTTTAAAGTTAGAAACCAAAGAACAAAGAGAATAGGGGGGATAAAACAGAAAAAAAGAGAGATGTCAATTAAATTTTGGAAGGTGGAAATCACATAAACTTATAATGACTGACTTAGAAGACAAGAGAAAACTATATGCCTGCAGGAAAAAGACAAGATGCAAGCCTTAAAGAACCAGGAAAAGGCTCCAAAGTTGGGTCTATCAGATACGCCTAAAGTTGGGGTGCTAGTGGGACTAAAAATGGAAGAATTGGTTATCAGTCTGTATAAAAAACAGCTAAATTCTTAGATGCCCTCTATCACCACAGCAAAAGACTATAGAGGTTGAACCATAGGAACTTTGGACTAGGAGTTGTCCAGCACAGTCGAGGCCAGTGAAGCCATACTTCGTAAAATTCTAGACTACTTGAGCCCTCCCTGACTTGACTCCTTGTGTGCTGGCAGTGAGCCTTGTAACCTCTAGACAGGAAGGTAAACAATTTCCATCTGAGAAAACTGACCATGTATAAAGAAAAGAACCACACAAAGTTAAGTATGAACAACAAGGCAGCGTGCTGCCCACCAAAACAGCCTAAAGAGAAGACCCTCAATTGGCAGACCCTTCAGGCACACACAAACACACACACATACACACACGCACACGCACACATGCATACAAGCAGCTTTCATTCATCTCTTTAAGCCCTCATTCTTAACTAAGAACAGGAAAATTTACCAGATATTGGAAAATATACATATATTTGATATGGATGATTATAAAAAAAATTAATAAAAACAGAGCTCAGAGGAAATAGTCCATACACAGAAAAAAACAAAACTTTTAAACAATGAAATTAATATCCTCAGAGATAAGAGAAGATATTAAATTCATTAAACAAGAATAGAATATAATAAAAAAGAAACATTAAAGGAGAAAAAAACTTCTGAAAGATTAAAATTATGATTGCAGAAATTAAATATGAATTTTTAGATTTAAAAAAATTTTAGTACTGGGGATCAATGAAAAATTTGATGATACTAAGAATAAAGAAAAGATCCTAAAAGCCTCCAAAGAGTAAAACAGATGCAAACAAAAAAAAAAGGAAATTAGAATGTCATCAGACTTCTCAATAGCAATACTTAACTCTAGCAAAAAAATGGCATAGTATCTTAAAATTCTGAGGGAAATTAACTTCCAACCTAGAATTCTATAACCATCCAAGTTTGAAAGCAAATAGGAATGTAGAATAAAGGTATTTTCAGTCTGATAAGTTCTCAAAACATGTACCTCTCATGCATCTATTCTAGGAAGCTACTAGAAGATGTATTCCACCACAACTGGAGAGTAAACCAAGTAAAGGAATATAAGAGGCCCAGAAAACACCAGAGAGTGAAGAAGTAAGTGTGTAGAATATTAGTTAACAGAAATCCCAGGACAACAACCATGTAGGAGAGACAAAGACAGCAGCTTGTCTACATTGAAAGAGGAGGAAGGAAAGCTTCAGAAAGGCTGGCCCTAAGGAAAATATTAAACTGAAAGATTACATGATGTGTCTGAATATATGGAGAGGAAATTCACATTTCTAACATTAAATTTGAGAATAAATTAGTGATAAGTACAAAGAAAACTAAGGAAACCAGTAAATATTTAGTGAAGAGAAAGAAAAAGTTTACAAAAGAGACCTTCAGCTTCCAGTCAAGATGGATTGACAGAGACTAGGCCTCTTACTCTACCACCTGAAACAAACAAAAAAAGGTAAATTATATGAAACAATGGTTTTCAAGACACTGGACATTAGGTGGCAAAACACAGCAATCTCTGGGAGAACACTCCATCCAACAAAAGCATAAAGCATAATACATATTCTTTTCAAGTGCACAAAAACACACCATATTATGGGCCATAAAAAAAGTCTTGATGGCAAATAAGCATATGAAAAGATGTTCAACATCATACAACATTCAGGAATTGCAACTAAAACAGCAATGAGATACCACTATATACCTATTAGAATGGCTGAAATCCAGAACATCAATACCACCAAATGCTGATGAGGATATGAAGCAACAGGAACTCTCATTCACTGCTGGTGGGAATGCAAAATGGTACAACCACTTTGGAAGACAGTTTTCAGTTTTCCACAAAACTAAATATATTTTTACCATACAATCCAGCAATCATGATCCTTGGTATTTATCCAAATTAGTTGAAAACATGTCTGCACAAAGATTTGTGTGAAAAAGTTTATAGCAGCTTGATTCATAATTGCCAAAATTAAAGCAACCAAGATGTCCTTCAGTAGGTTAATGGATAAATAAACTGGTACGTATAGACAACTAGAATACAATTCAGCAGTAAAATGAAATGAACTGTCAAGTCCCAAAAAGACATGAAGGAAACATAAATGCATATTACTAACTGAAAGAAGCAGAAGAGGATGAACTAGGAATAAATCTGATCAAATATGTGAAAGACTTGTACACTAAAGACTTCAAAATATTCTTGAGAGAAATTAAAGACCTAATTAAGTAAAGAACTGTATCTTGTATCAATTCTCCCAAATTGGTCTATAGATTAATGAAATTCAATGAAAAATCTGACCAGGAATTTTTAAAGAAATTTACAAGCTGATTCTAAAATTCACTGTAAAGGCAAAGGACCTAGGATAGCAACAACAATTTGGAAAAAAAACAAAGTTGATAGGCTAATAATTCCTGATTTCAAAACTCATCATAAGGCTATAGTAAAATGCTTGGCTGAGAGTGCAGCCTTCTATTGCCTCAGCCCTGCTATGCTTCCCACAGCCACACAGAACCCAGGCCAACCCTGTGGGGACAGCAAGGAGGCTGGGGTTAGGGGAGCGAGATGCCCATCAGGCCTCTGATGGACTTCCTGATGCAGCTGGAGGATTACACATCTACCAATCCACAGGCAGTAACTGGTTACTACCTAAGCCATCCTGGCTTTGAGGCCTCAGACTCACAAATAATTCAGTTTAGCTCCTTAGCTGCCCAGAAATTCATCTCAGGTATTGCCAACTATGCCTTATAGGACCACAAAATGAAGGGCAAAGCCCCTAACAGCTCATGAAACAAGAGCAAAGACCACACATATACCCGAACCATGGAAATCTTGACTCCTGCCCTTAGGAAGTATGGAAGCAATATGAAGAAGCTGTACTACTTCTCCTGAGTCACCCAACCAAAATGTATTTGTCTGTTTTCTTGTCCCCACACCAGCTTATTTTCATAATAAACTTTGTTGTGACAGGCAAAAAAAAAAAAAAAACACACACACACAGTAAAGACAATATGATATTGGTGTCAAGATAGATAAATAGATGAATGGAATAGAATAGATAGCTAGAAGTAGACCCACATTTATACAGAAACTGATTTTTTATTTAAAAAATGGAAAGGAAATTCAGTGGAGAATAGAAAGTCTTTTCAACAAATAATGTTGGAACAACTGGCTATGGTAGGGGAGAAAAGTAATACCTTTCTTCACCCATCGCTAGGCTCACAGCTGAAACCTCTATAACAACAGACAGATTAACAGAAGAAAAGCATAAAAATTTTTATAAGTTCTATGTGACACAGGATCCTTCAGAAATGCAGTCCCAAAGAAATGGGGAAATCTGTGTATTCTTATGAAACCTGTGCATTTATGGACAGTCATGCAGAAGATGATTGAAGGACAGAAGGATATGGTCTAATGTAATAAACTGAGGGAAACTTAGCAAGGCCTGTTTGTTAGATTGTTATTGATGTCTCTGTGTCTTCAAAGATAAGGACATTCTTTTTTTCTGGGTATAGGGAGAACCCCTCTGGAATCAGATATTATAACATATTTTCAGAGAAAGTCAGCTAAGTTTATGGCCTGCTTCAGGGTAGAAGGAGTGAGGGTAATTCTTTCTAGTTTCTGTGGCCTGGTTCTGCTGTTTCATCAAATGGCATAGTGCCATATTTTAGGGTAGCCTGTCCTATAGCCCATCATTACCCATATGCAGAAAAAGAGCTTTGATTTATATCTCATACCATATATGGGAATTAATCCAAAATGAATCTTAAGCCTAAGTGTAAATAAAAAGCTATAAAACTTCTACAAGAAAACATAGGAAAAAAATCTTTGTGATCTTTACTTAGGCAAAGATTTCTTAGATACACCACCATAAACACAATCTATAAAAGAAGTAATAAAATGGACCTTATCAAAATTTTTAACTTTTGCTTTTCAAAAGTTTTTCTGAAGTTAAGAGAATGAAGACAAGCCACAAACACAGCTAAAATATTTCTAAATCATAGATCTCATAAATGACTTGTTTCAGAATATATCAAGAACTTAAATCTCAACCATAAGGAAACTTTTAATATCCAATTATTTAAATGAGCAATTTCAACATACAGTTTACTAAAAAAGATATATAGATGGCAAATAACATGAAAAGATGTTATCATTAGTCATTAGGGCAATATGAATTATATAATATATTATATATTACAAATATATAATTATTTATAAGTAATATATTTGGAAATACATATTTGTAAATATATAGTAATATATATTTGCAAATATTTGTAATATATAAGATAATATATATTGCAAATTATATATTGTATTATATCATTAGTCATTAGAGCAACACAAATTAAAATTGCAATGAGATACAAATACACACTGATTAGAATGTCTAAAATTAAAAAGACAGAAGACTGCCAATATGAAGTGTTGGTGAGGATGTGGAAGAATCGGAGCCCTCCTACACTGCTGATAAGAATACAAAATTATACAACCACTTTGGAAAACCGTTTGGTAGTTTCTTAAAAAGTTAAACATCTGCCTACCATATGATACAACCATTTCACCCCTAGGTACTTACCCAAGAGAAATGAAAACATACGCCCATACAAAGATGTGTGCGTGGATGTTCATAACAGTTTTATTTGTAATGGCCAAAAACAGGAAACAACCCAAATGTCCAATAGGTGAATGAAGGGATAAACAAATTGTAGTACATCCATACAATGTAATACAATTCAGTAATTAAAAAAATAAAATTACTGTGAAGTGCAGCAACATGGGGACTACATACTCTGTGATTTCATTATGCAAAATTCTTGAAAATGCAAGCTAATCTATACAACAAAAAGCATATCGGTGGTTGCCTAAAGGGTGATAGGCAGTAAAGAAGGATTACAAAAGCAAACAAGGAAACTGTTGAGGGATTAGTATATTCAATGTCTTCATTGTGATAATAGTTTCATGGGTGTAAACATATATCAAATCTTATCAAGTTTTCCACTTTAAATGTGCAAAGTATTGTGTTATATATTATACCTCAATAAAGCTGTTTTTGAAAGCTGTGAATCAAATAAAAATAATCATAGATGTGAATATTTATATACTCATAATAATAAAAGCACTGGCTATTAGTTTAACCAAAATTGTGACATATTTTTGGTGGGGAAACCAGAGGCTGGGTTGTTTCATTTGCTGGGTTGTTTCATTTGCATTTTTCTGATTTCTAGTAAGGTTTTGCATCTCTTCATATATTCATTGGTCATTTGGATATTTTTTCCCTTCTGTGAATTGTTTATTCATGCACTTCGCCTGTGTTATCCTTGCTGATTGGCAGGAGTTCCTTGTATATTCTAGATATTAATCCCTTTTTAATTATATATGCTGCCCTATCTTCGCTCAGGCTATCCCTGACAGTTAACATTTTCTAACTCCTTTCCCTTCTTTGAAGGCCACCTAACCTTCCCTGTGCAAAGCACTAGGCAAGTCATAGTGTCAATTTTCTTTATCCCTCAGTACTGTCCTTAAATATAATATCCTGAATAAACTAAAAAATATCCTCAAAGGTTATATGAGTCTATAAGATAGAGCTCTCATTAAAGAGTTTTCCTGAAGAATAACTGCCCCAGCCAGAGAAATTTATACCTGGCTTTAGAAAACTGCAAGCTGTGTCAAATTGGAGATAAAGAAAATAATGTGTTGTTAAACTTGGTCCACCCTCCCAAATTTCCCCACATCCACTTATTTGCTTACGAAGCAGTAAAGTACAGTGGTAAACCTTTGGAGTCTGATAGACATTATTTCAAATCCCAGCATCTTCATTTTCTAGGTAAAAATGAGGTTGGTAATACCTACCTCACAGGACTGTTTCCATGCTTAAGTATGATAGTGTGTCCGGAATTTATTCCTTCCAGTGGGTTCTTGGTCTCACTGACATCAAGAATGAAGCCCCAGACCTTCATGGTGAGTGTTACAGCTCTTAAAGATGGTGTGTCTGGACTTTCTTCCTTCATATGTTCAGATGTGTCCAGAGTTTCTTCCTTCCAGTGGGTTCGTGGTCTCGCTGACTTCAGGAGTGAAGCCGCAGACCTTTGCAATGAGTGTTACAGCTCTTAATGGTGGCATGTGCGGAGTTGTTGGTTCCTCCCAGTGGGTTCGTGGTTTCACTGACTTCAGTAATGAAGCCGCAGACCCTCACGTTGAGTGTTACAGCTCATAAAGGTAGTGTGGACTCACAGAGTGAGCAGCAGCAAGACTTATTGTGAAGAGTGAAAGAACAAAGCTTTCATATCACCGAAGGGCACCTGAGCAGGTTACCGCAATGGCTTGGGTGGTCACTTTTATTCCCTTATTTGGCCCCACCCATGTCCTGCTGATTGGTCCATTTTACAGAGTGCTGATTTGTCCATTTTACAGAGTGCTGATTGGTGGATTTACAATCCTTTAGCTAGACACAGAGTGCTGATTGGTGCATTTTTACAGAATGCTGATTGCTGCATTTACAATCCTTTAGCTAGACACAGAGTGCTGATTGGTGCATTTGCAATCCTTTAGCTAGACAGAAAAGTTCTCCAAGTCCCCACTCGACCCAGGAAGTCCAGCTGGCTTCACCTCTCAATAGTGCATGGAAGTGTTTCCTTAACACAGTATCTAAAGCACAGTACACACCCAGTAAATGATACCATTATTATTACCTAGACTGCCTGTATTAGTTTGTTCCTGCAGTGCTATAAAGGAATACCTGAGGCTGGGTAATTTATAAGGAAAGGAGGCTTAATTGGCTCATAGTTCTGCAGGCTGTACAGGAAGCATGGAGCATGCATCTGCTAGGTTTCTAGTGAAGCCTCATGAAGTTTTCAATCATGGCAGAAGGCAAAGGGGGAGCAGGCACGTCACATGGCGAGAGTGGGAGCAAGCAAGAATGCAAGGGTGGGGGAGTCCTAGACTCTTAAACAACCAAACCATTCATGTGGAATCAATGCCCATGATCCAGTCGCCTCCCACCAGGTTCCTTGGGAATCACATTCCTACATGAGATTTGGAAGGAACAACTGTCCAAACAGTATCACCACCTTTCCCCAGTCCACTCTCCCTTTTATCCTGGCAAAAACCCTTCTATTATTTTGTTGCAAGAGTAATTGCAGTTTTTGCCCTTTTTTTAATTTTCAATTTTTTAAAAAAGTAATGGCAAAAACCACAATTACTTTTGCACCAATCTACTTATCCTGTAAATCTCAGTTCAAAAGCCATCTCTTCCATGATAAAGGGCACTCGGGCACAGCTCTTGGCACAGCTCCACTGAAGCACCTCTATCACTGACTGAGGCTCATTGGGTCATGAATGACGAACCACCTCCTCCTGCCGTTCAAGCATATGGGCCTATTACATAAAGGGAAGAAAAATAAAAGAAGAAAATGGCTAAATTTGTGATCCACCTTGCCATCACTGCTGACTCCAGTGGTATCTGTGGCTTATCAGGGAACTGGCTAAATATGAATACGTGGGGGACCAAGTAATATTAACTGAAAAAGATCTGCTAGAGGGTGGTTTCAGAGAGCATCCCTTCCACCACTGTGTGGTTGCAGAGATGCCCAAGAAACAATGGACTCTGGAAAGAAAGAATTACTGTTGGTTTCACCATGTACTATTGTACCTATGACCCTTGAATTGGCAAGCTATTGTATTTCTTTGGATGAGTAATGAAAAAGGCTTTGGCATAAATCAGAAATTCTGAAGAATTTAAGCCAGGTCGCAATGAAGTATCACTGTAGCACCATGCACTTCTTAGTAGCAGAATGGAATGA
The DNA here is from genome assembly GCF_028885625.2 of Pongo pygmaeus. Taxonomy (NCBI): domain Eukaryota; kingdom Metazoa; phylum Chordata; class Mammalia; order Primates; family Hominidae; genus Pongo; species Pongo pygmaeus. Next base: position 140,149,000 of record NC_072376.2, read on the forward strand.
ACCATCTGTTAACCTCTACGAAAGAAGAGGTGCCCAGGGAAGACAGCTGGAGACCCTTCAAAACCGACAAGGAGTACTTGCTAAAAATGGCAGAAGAGGAGTGAAGCGGGATGTAGATGATGACAACATCCATTCTACTTTAGAACAAATCCTCCACTTATCTTGCTTTCTCTCCTGTTTATAGTCAAATAATAGAATGAACACTCATTTCAAAATTTCATTACCAGTGGCACTGTTGCATGTTTGGAATGTCGTCTCTTTAAAATGACAACACTGTATGCAATTTGGAGTAGATTTCTCCTTGAACAACTTTTGATAAACTAGGTAGTATGGTCTTAATATATATGAAAAACTCATTCTTTTTTCTTTTTGTTTTTTTTGAGAAAAAGTCATTCTTGTAAATCATTTAAATGGGTATGATGTACACACTGGTATTTAGAGTTTCTGTTTTAATTCTTTCTAAATAAACTATCATTTAATCTTTTTTGTTGTTGTTGTTCTTAGTGTAAATTTTATTATTTTTCTCAATAGTTTATAATATATATATTGTTAGGGTGATTAGGAATTTAAAGCCAACACTATTCTTCATATAGCAAATGACAGCAATTCCTAGTGCACAGGGTGATTAAAGGGTTAAATGAAATAAATTGAAATTATTTGGAATAGTGCCTGGCATACAATAAGTTTTTAGTAAATTATTTCCTTTATGATTACACATACAGTCAAAATTAACTATATATACTACCTGTTCTATTTTCTCTGAAATAAACAAGTGCAACCAAGAAGCCTTATTGACTGATCTGCTGCCTAAGGTATTTGAGTACTTTGGTTTAGATCTTACCCTCTACCTCTCAAATTTTTATTTATTTTTTTTTAATTTTTTTTTATTTTATTATTATTATTATTATTATTATTAGACTTTAGTTTTTATGGTACATGTGCCCAATGTGCAGGTAAGTTACATATGTATACATGTGCCATGCTGGTGCGCTGCACCCACCAACTCGTCATCTAGCATTAGGTATATCTCCCAATGCTATCCCTCCCCCCTCCCCCCAACCCACAAGAGTCCCCGAAGTGTGATGTTCCCCTTCCTGTGTCCATGTGTTCTCATTGTTCAATTCCACCTATGAGTGAGAATATGTGGTGTTTGGTTTTTTGTTCTTGCGATAGTTTACTGAGAATGATGATTTCCAATTTCATCCATGTCCCTACAAAGGACATGAACTCATCATTTTTGATGGCTGCATAGTATTCCATGGTGTATATGTGCCACATTTTCTTAATCCAGTCTATCATTGTTGGACATTTGGGTTGGTTCCAAGTCTTTGCTATTGTGAATAATGCGGCAATAAACATACGTGTGCATGTGTCTTTATAGCAGCATGATTTATAGTCCTTTGGGTATATACCCAGTAATGGGATGGCTGGGTCTAATGGAATTTCTAGTTCTAGATCCCTGAGGAATCGCCACACTGACTTCCACAAGGGTTGAACTAGTTTACAGTCCCACCAACAGTGTCAAAGTGTTCCTATTTCTCCACATCCTCTCCAGCACCTGTTGTTTCCTGACTTTTTAATGATTGCCATTCTAACTGGTGTGAGATGGTATCTCATTGTGGTTTTAATTTGCATTTCTCTGATGGCCAGTGATGGTGAGCATTTTTTCATGTGTTTTTTGGCTGCATAAATGTCTTCTTTTGAGAAGTGTCTGTTCATGTCCTTGGCCCACTTTTTGATGGGGTTGTTTGTTTTTTTCTTGTAAATTTGTTGGAGTTCATTGTAGATTCTGGATATTAGCCCTTTGTCAGATGAGTAGGTTGCGAAAATTTTCTCCCATTTTGTAGGTTGCCTGTTCACTCTGATGGTAGTTTCCTTTGCTGTGCAGAAGCTCTTTAGTTTAATTAGATCCCATTTGTGAATTTTGGCTTTTGTTGCCATTGCTTTTGGTGTTTTAGACATGAAGTCCTTGCCCATGCCTATGTCCTGAATGGTATTGCCTAGGTTTTCTTCTAGGGTTTTTATGGTTTTAGGTCTAACATTTAAGTCTTTAATCCATCTTGAATTGATTTTTGTATAAGGTGTAGGGAAGGGATCCAGTTTCAGCTTTCTACATATGGCTAGCCAGTTTTCCCAGCACCATTTATTAAATAGGGAATCCTTTCCCCATTTCTTGTTTTTGTCAGGTTTGACAAAGATTACATGGTTGTAGATATGTGGCATTATTTCTGACGGCTCTGTTCTGTTCCATTGATCTATATCTCTGTTTTGGTACCAGTACCATGCTGTTTTGGTTACTGTAGCCTTGTAGTATAGTTTGAAGTCAAGTAGCGTGATGCCTCCAGCTTTGTTCTTTTGGCTTAGGATTGACTTGGAGATGCGGGCTCTTTTTTGGTTCCATATGAACTTTAAAGTAGTTTTTTCCAATTCTGTGAAGAAAGTCATTGGTAGCTTGATGGGGATGGCATTGAATCTGTAAATTACCTTGGGAAGGATGGCCATTTTCATGATATTGATTCTTCCTACCCATGAGCATGGAATGTTCTTCCATTTGTTTGTATCCTCTTTTATTTCCTTGAGCAGTGGTTTGTAGTTCTCCTTGAAGAGGTCCTTCACATCCCTTGTAAGTTGGATTCCTAGGTATTTTATTCTCTTGGAAGCAATTGTGAATGGGAGTTCACTCATGATTTGGCTCTCTGTTTGTCTGTTATTGATGTATAAGAATGCTTGTGATTTTTGCACATTGATTTTGTATCCTGAGACTTTGCTGAAGTTGCTTATCAGCTTAAGGAGATTTTGGGCTGAGACAATGGGGTTTTCTAGATATACTATCATGTCATCTGCAAACAGGGACAATTTGACTTCCTCTTTTCCTAATTGAATACCCTTGATTTCCTTCTCCTGCCTAATTGCCCTGGCCAGAACTTCCAACACTATGTTGAATAGAAGTGGCGAGAGAGGGCATCCCTGTCTTGTGCAAGTTTTCAAAGGGAATGCTTCCAGTTTTTGCCCATTCAGTATGATATTGGCTGTGGGTTTGTCATAAATAGCTCTTATTATTTTGAGATACGTCCCATCAATTCCTAATTTATTGAGAGTTTTTAGCATGAAGGGTTGTTGAATTTTGTCAAAGGCCTTTTCTGCATCTATTGAGATAATCATGTGGTTTTTGTCTTTGGTTCTGTTTATATGCTGGATTACATTTATTGATTTGCGTATATTGAACCAGCCTTGCATCCCAGGGATGAAGCCCACTTGATCATGGTGGATAAGCTTTTTGATGTGCTGCTGGATTCTGTTTGCCAGTATTTTATTGAGGATTTTTGCATCAATGTTCATCAAGGATATTGGTCTAAAATTCTCTTTTTTTGTTGTGTCTCTGCCAGGCTTTGGTATCAGGATGATGCTGGCCTCATAAAATGAGTTAGGGAGGATTCCCTCTTTTTTATTGATTGGAATAGTTTCAGAAGGAATGGTACCAGCTCCTCCTTGTACCTCTGGTAGAATTCGGCTGTGAACCCATCTGGTCCTGGAATTTTTTTGGTTGGTAAGCTATTGATTATTGCCACAATTTCAGCTCCTGTTATTGGTCTATTCAGAGATTCAACTTCTTCTTGGTTTAGTCTTGGGAGGGTGTATGTGTTGAGGAATTTATCCATTTCTTCTAGATTTTCTAGTTTATTTGCATAGAGGTGTTTGTAATATTCTCTGATGGTAGTTTGTATTTCTGTGGGATCGGTGGTGATATCCCCTTTATCATTTTTTATTGCATCTATTTGATTCTTCTCTCTTTTTTTCTTTATTAATCTTGCTAGCAGTCTATCAATTTTGTTGATCCTTTCAAAAAACCAGCTCCTGGATTCATTTATTTTTTGAAGGGTTTTTGTGTCTCTATTTCCTTCAGTTCTGCTCTGATTTTAGTTATTTCTTGCCTTCTGCTAGCTTTTGAATGTGTTTGCTCTTGCTTTTCTAGTTCTTTTAATTGTGATGTTAGGGTGTCAATTTTGGATCTTTCCTGCTTTCTCTTGTGGGCATTTAGTGCTATAAATTTCCCTCTACACACTGCTTTGAATGCATCCCAGAGATTCTGGTATGTTGTGTCTTGGTTCTCATTGGTTTCAAAGAACATCTTTATTTCTGCCTTCATTTCATTATGTACCCAGTAGTCATTCAGGAGCAGGTTGTTCAGTTTCCACGTAGTTGAGCGGTTTTGAGTGAGATTCTTAATCCTGAGTTCTAGCTCGATTGCACTGTGATCTGAGAGACAGTTTGTTACAATTTCTGTTCTTTTACATTTATTGAGGAGAGCTTTACTTCCAAGTATATGGTCAATTTTGGAATAGGTGTGGTGTGGTGCTGAAAAAAATGTATATTCTGTTGATTTGGGGTGGAGAGTTCTGTAGATGTCTATTAGGTCCGCTTGGTGCAGAGCTGAGTTCAATTCCTGGGTATCCTTGTTGACTTTCTGTCTCATTGATCTGTCTAATGTTGACAGTGGGGTGTTAAAGTCTCCCATTATTAATGTGTGGGAGTCTAAGTCTCTTTGTAGGTCACTCAGGACTTGCTTTATGAATCTGGGTGCTCCTGTATTGGGTGCATATATATTTAGGATAGTTAGCTCTTCTTGTTGAATTAATCCCTTTACCACTATGTAATGGCCTTCTTTGTCTCTTTTGATCTTTGTTGGTTGAAAGTCTGTTTTATCAGAGACTAGGATTGCAACAGCTGCCTTTTTTTGTTTTCCATTTGCTTGGTAGATTCTCCTCCATCCTTTTATTTTGAGCCTATGTGTGTCTCTGCACGTGAGATGGGTTTCCTGAATACAGCACACTGATGGGTCTTGAGTCTTTATCCAATTTGCCAGTCTGTGTCTTTTAATTGGAGCATTTAGTCCATTTACATTTAAAGTTAATATTGTTATGTGTGAATTTGATCCTGTCATTATGATGTTAGCTGGATATTTTGCTCATTAGTTGATGCAGTCTCTTCCTAGTCTCAATGGTCTTTACATTTCGGTATGATTTTGCAGTGGCTGGTACCGGTTGTGCCTTTCCATGTTTAGCGCTTCCTTCCAGAGCTCTTTTAGGGCAGGCCTAGTGGTGACAAAATCTCTCAGCATTTGCTTGTCTGTAAAGTATTTTATTTCTCCTTCACTTATGAAGCTTAGTTTGGCAGGATATGAAATTCTGGGTTGAAAATTCTTTTCTTTAAGAATGTTGAATATTGGCCCCCACTCTCTTCTGGCTTGTAGGGTTTCTGCCGAGAGATCCGCTGTTAGTCTGATGGGCTTCCCTTTGATGGTAACCCGTCCTTTCTCTCTGGCTGCCCTTAACATTTTTTCCTTCATTTCAACTTTGGTGAATCAGACAATTATGTGTCTTGGAGTTGCTCTTCTCGAGGAGTATCTTTGTGGCATTCTCTGTATTTCCTGAATCTGAATGTTGGCCTGCCTTGCTAGATTGGGGAAGTTCTCCTGGATAATATCCTGCAGAGTGTTTTCCAACTTGTTTCCATTCTCCCCATCACTTTCAGGTACACCAATCAGACGTAGATTTGGTCTTTTCACATAGTCCCACATTTCTTGGAGGCTTTGCTCGTTTCTTTTTATTCTTTTTTCTCTAAACTTCCCTTCTTGCTTCATTTCATTCATTTCATCTTCCAGGGCTGATACCCTTTCTTCCATTTGATCGCATCAGCTCCTGAGGCTTCTGCATTCTTCACGTAGTTCTCGAGCCTTGGTTTTCAGCTCCATCAGCTCCTTTAAGCACTTCTCTGTATTGGTTATTCTAGTTATACATTCTTCTAAATTTTTTTCAAAGTTTTCAACTTCTTTGCCTTTGGTTTGAATATCCTCCCATAGCTCGGAGTAATTTGATCGTCTGAAGCCTTCTTCTCTCAGCTCGTCAAAGTCATTCTCCGTCCAGCTTTGTTCCGTTGCTGGTGAGGAACTGCGTTCCTTTGGAGGAGGAGAGGTACTCTGGTTTTTAGAGTTTCCAGTTTTTCTGCTCTGTTTTTTCCCCATCTTTGTGGTTTTATCTACTTTTGGTCTTTGATGATGGTGATGTACAGATGGGTTTTTGGTGTGGATGTCCTTTCTGTTAGTTTTCCTTCTAACAGACAGAACCCTCAGCTGCAGGTCTGTTGGAGTACCTGGCCGGCCGTGTGAGGTGTCAGTCTGCCCCTGCTGGGGGGTGCCTCCCAGTTAGGCTGCTCGGGGGTCAGGGGTCAGCGACCCACTTGAGGAGGCAGTCAGCCCGTTCTCAGATCTCCAGCTGCGTGCTGGGAGAACCACTGCTCTCCTCACAGCTGTCAGACAGGGACATTTAAGTCTGCAGAGGTTACTGCTGTCTTTTTGTTTGTCTGTGCCCTGCCCCCAGAGGTGTAGCCTACAGAGGCAGGCAGGCCTCCTTGAGCTGTGGTGGGCTCCACCCAGTTCAAGCTTCCAGGCTGCTTTGTTTACCTAAGCGAGCCTGGGCAATGGCGGGTGCCCCTCCCCCAGCCTTGCTGCCGACTTGCTGTTTGATCTCAGACTGCTGTGCTAGCAATCAGCGAGACTCCGTGGGCGTAGGACCCTCTGAGCCAGGTGCGGGCTATACTCTCCTGGGGCACCGTTTCCTAAGCCCGTCGGAAAAGCACAGTATTCGGGTGGGAGTGGCCCGATTTTCCAGGTGCCGTCTGTCACCCCTGGAAGGGGAACTCCCTGACCCCTTGCACTTCCTGAGTGAGGCAATGCCTCGCCCCTGCTTCGGCTGGCGCACGGTGCGCTCACCCACTGACCTGCGCCCACTGTCTGGCACTCCCTAGTGAGATGAACACGGTACCTCAGATGGAAATGCAGAAATCACCTGTCTTCTGCGTGGCTCGCGCTGGGAGCTGTAGACCGGAGCTGTTCCTATTCGGCCATCTTGGCTCCTCCCCATTTAATCTTAAAAAAAAACTATATGCAGTGGTGTGCTGAAGCTGGCTTATACTTGTTTGTGAGAGCTGGATTTGCATTTAATCTTAAAAAAAAACTATATGCAAATCCAGCTCTCACGAACAAGTATAAGCCAGCTTCAGCACACCACTGTTTAAACTCTATCATCACCCCCAAAATTTTAATCACTCCCTTTTCTGTGGTCTCAAGCACATTATTCGTTTGACTTCTATGTATGGGAGAATACTATGATGAGCTCAATACATGACTATTTCCCACAGTAAAATGTGAACTCCCTAAAGTCAGGAATAATTACCCATGTCACCCATTTTTAACACAATAGTTTTCTTCTTGAATATAGCTAGCAACTAGAGTAAGCACTTTATATAAATACAAATGATAAAGAGATAAGCCAAAGAAAAGGGAAATAATATTGACGAACCATAAAGAAAATGATCTTTTAAAATCACAAATGAAGAAGGGAGGAGGAGAAGGATGAAGAAAAGGAAAACAGGAAGAGGAGAAAAAAGAAGCGAAGGAGAAGGAGAGGAAAAGATGGTAGAGAAAAAGCCCATAGAAGCTTCTGAATATAACAGTGTCCTACAATATGATCCCTTTTCAAAGTATTTAAACTGTGCACACCATGTAAATTTCATTGGTGGCCTTTATTTAAATTGCTATAAATTGATATGTATCTATCATTGATTAAAGGCAAAGTGTCAGCCCCATTTATTTTTATTTTATGTAAAAGAAAATTATGCTCATTTTTCTCAACATGTCATTGTAAAAGCTCACATGGTGAGAAACTTGTGGGAACTTTCGCTTCTGGGTGAAAATTAAATGCTTAATTAAAATGATTCTTATTGGCCCTCTGTAACACTCATCTTTCTGAAAAGGGGTGTCATATATTGCAACACTTACAGTGAAAAAGGCTAATCCTCCAGTCTAAAAATATTTCCATCCTGCTTTAATGATGGTTTCATAAAGAAAGGAACATATATATTATTCAGCATTTAAATAAAATGTGGCTTAACCTTTAAGCAGAATGTTTTCATATTTTTTTAATTTTTTTCTTTGGAACTAAAATAAGACACATTGCATTGATTTAATATTCACATACCTGAAAAAATGTTTGCCCTACTCCCTGGGGGCAAAATCATTTTTAAAATTAGAAATGAGTAGTTATGACTTTACACAGTATTCTTGTCTTTTGAATATGTTCCAGTCATCTACTTCTATTTAAAAACCACTCCAAATTAAAGTGGTTTAAAACAACAACAATCATTTTATTATCTTTTATAGTTTCTTTGGGCCAAGAATTTAGAGTAGGCTCATCTGGGTGGTTCTGGCTTAGGGCCTCTCCTGTATTGCATGTATTATACAAGGACTTAGGACTTTCTGAGTTTTACAAAGAATATTTTAGTCCTATCTAGCCCTTAAATCTTTGTCCTAAAGCCCGTTTTTGAAAACAGTTTGTTGTCTGAAATGACTGCTCTGAACCTTTTCCATTTTCTATAAATTCCACTCAAAATGGAATAATTTGTTCTTTTGTTCATCACCCTCCTTTCATTTTGTCATGGGCAGTAAGAAGCCAGATTGATCCTTCAACATTCCACCTGGAAATCTCATAAGCTAGAGAACCACTGAGTTCATTAGGCACATGTTCTATGTTCTGCATTCATACAGGCAAGAATTTTGCTAAATTTTCTGTCACTACATAACAAGGGTTCTCTTTTTTCTAACTTCCTGTTACATTTTCTTCACTTTGCATTAAGCCCTCACAGACAGCCTTCAAGATCCGTTAGGCTTCTGCTAACACTCTCCTCAAGATCCTTCGAGCTCTCACTGACACCCTCCCTAGGCGCTTTGGGATTTCACTAAGTCTCTTCTAAAGGATTCTGTCCACTGCCCAGTGGACAAGCCCATAGGTTTTGTTATGTTAGCACTCCATTTCTGCATCAAATTCTGCTCCATTAGTCTACTGCTACATGATGAATCACACCAAAAGGTAATCACTTAAAACAACAACTATCATTGTTATCTTTCATTATTTCTATAGGTCAGAAATTCAGAAAGGGCTCCGCTTATGGTTCTGACTGAGAGTTGCTCATTTGCAGTCCACAGTAGGTGGAGCTGGAACAATGGACAGCTGAATCAGCCGGGCTAATGACAGCTAATGTTTCTCTGTCCATGCAGATGCTATGCTTCTCTATGTGGTCTCCCCATGTGGACTAATTTGGACTTCCTCACAGCACAACAGTGCCAGGGCAGCTGATCAGCAAACATAGTCTGACTTCCTCTGGAGGAAGCATCCTAGGAGAGCCAGATAGAATCTTATGGCTTGTTCTGAGTTAGTATCAGAATTCATGCAAAGTCATCTCAACTGCATTCTATTTGTAGGAGCAGTTATAATCCCACCCAAATTCAAGATGAGGGAAAGAATTAAACTCCACCTTTTAATGGGGAAGCAGGACAGGATTTATTTTGCAACCATTTTTTGAAAATATAATCTGCTACATAATTATACTTTTCAACTTTGTTCTGTATGGTTTCATTTTCTAGCTGTTTTTAGGCAAGAAGTAAAATAAACCATTAGTCATTGGAACAGGATCTCCATTGGGGCTGGGGGAAGGGGCCATGTTTTTACCATGACTTCAAGATTATGGATTCATAATCCTGATTGCTAAATGAAATCAGGCTTTCAGTGTATACTTTAAATGGAAACCATGCTTTCTTTTCTTGAAAATGTATATTTATAAATATAATTATTTTGTTATTCTGCCAAGAAATGCTAGAATATAGTGCTGTTATATACCTTAGTTCCTCTACAATGAATGGTATTAAATATCAAACATTTACTTCTTCCCTTATTTGTCATACACATATAAAGCTGTCTTTTAAATAACTTTATCACCATGCCAAATAACATCATTAGTCATATCTGGTTGATGGGGTTAAAAATCATTTTTATCTTTTTCTAAACATTTTTTACATTGACTAAATCTAGTGAAAACTATTACTTTTATTATTGGAATGGAATCCATACTCTTTTCAATTTAACCTTATCTCTCTGTATCGTATGTTAACATGATTACAATTTTGAAGATTATATTTTCAGTGATTCTAACACTTCCAAATGTCAATAAATATTGCCATAACACATAATTAAGAGAAAGATAACTATATGGAAATAAAATTTAATGAACACTTTAATACATCGAGTGCCATACATCCACACATAATTCACTCCTGCACTAAAGAAGTGTGAATAAAACAATACAGTACTCCCTAGAAAGAGGGACCCATCCATCGTACAAAGTGTGATTCATGATTCTGTGGCAGTTTGGGGAAGCAGGCCTTCATAACCTACTTCTACTATCCAAACAAAACCACATTTGCATTTACCACTGCCAAACAGACATAATCACATAATACAAATATCTCTTGTCTCTGCCTCTGAATAAAGTGATCTTTTCTGGAATGGAACATACTCTGAATTTCTTGCAACAGTTCAGTTCTAATCATTGTGTCTCATAAGTATGTTTATATGTCTTAATTTGCATTGGGGAAAATAGTTCCCATACTACAGGTCTTCCATGCTAACATCTCCAGCAAGTCCTATGCCAACACACAACCATAGGTCCAGGCGAAAATTTAACTCAGCATCCTCAAAGTAGAAAGACCATAGATTTTGGAGTCAGAACACCAGTGTTCACATTCCTACTGGATCACATATTTTCCCTGGGATCTTTAGAAAATTACTTCTCTCTGAACCCCTTTCCTTGCTTGTATAATAGTATATGGTATAATATACCTACCTCAGAGACTAGATTTGGGGAATCCATGCAAGGATATAAGGTGTATGATACATGAGTTATCTAGAAGCTGGTTTTCAGTAGTGAAGGTTTAGCTTTATTTACTTGGATTCTTGCAGGGCTCTAAGAAATGGCAAGAAAAAAGAGAAAGTAGAAGTATAAATGAGGTGGAGAGAGGGTTTTTTCTTGAAATAACTTTATTTGCCTTCAAAGCAATAGTTTATTTCCCCAAGAAACAAAGACTCCTTGGAACTCAGGCTGCTAAGGGACTGTTTTAGCTCTATGAGAACAGGACCTGGATTCCAACCCTGACCTTTGTACAGCTGACTAGTTAGAGGTTCAAACCCATTCTAATGCAAACACATGAAAACAATTAAACAGCCAAATTCCAGGCAGACTTCTCAATACTATGGCTTATTTAGCTCTTAGCAGGGGATACTGCTGTGGCCAAAAAAACCTGGTTTACCGTAGAGTGATGTCTGAAGAAAATATAAAGTCGTATCAACAAGTTTGTTACAAACCACAATCTTGACAATAGAATAAAGTTTGAATATTCCATTGGTGGTGTGTATGTGTACCTTCTGCATAATGATGTCTACCCTAGAAGATTGAAGTGGAAGATAAAAATAGCCTAGATAATTTGAGCAAGAGGAATAATAATAAAACCTGCTACTTATTCAGGGAGGACAAAAATGTGATTGTTCTAATATTTGAATTTTATTAACTCAAATAGTTTGAACACTCAGTTCTCATTTACAGATAATTTTCTAACCTTCCACCTTCTTTTATCTGTTTTAACACAGCTTGGTATTATGGAATTGGCAGATCAAGATTTTCAAAAGACATTGGCCACTGAGTCTCAAAACTTCACATTAAATCCAACTAAAAAATACAAGTAGTATTTTTATTGCTATTTTATTATTTTTATTGCTATAAACCAAGATAGACTCCTTTCTAAAAGATATAATAGTTGCATCTCCAGATAATCAAAATGGTGATGCATTTTTAATCATATAAAATTAGAACATTTTGTATCCAGGTATCGTGGAGCAATAGGGATATTGACTTAAGGTAAAGTTTATGTCTGCAGAAATAATATGGTATACTTTAAAGCTTTATGTCATATTTGTGACTTTTCATTCATTATAAAGTTACCTGTGTGATATAAGTAAAGTTTGTCTCCAGATTATAAGAAATTACTAAATAAAAATAGAAATGTAAAGAAATGAACGCTATGAATGTTTAAAAAGATAGTCTTTCCTTTAGAAATCTCAGATTATGACAGTTCAACATATTCAAAACCATGAAGATTATTGACTTCATGTAATTTTCATATCATAATCTTTTTAGGTACATTATTTTTAAGATATTATATTCTTTCCTAAAATAGAATAGATAATGTATTCTTAGACATAGTATTTTCTGAGGACAAAAAACAATCAATAAATAAATGAATGAATTCTATGTCTATAAACATCAGGACCTTCAAACAAGAAATGAAGAAAAGGAAAATCAGCCTACCTCTCCAAATTAGTAAACTAAAAATCAGTCTTTGCTCATAAAACAGTAGTATTTACAAATCCTTCTTTTCTTGTGAATAGTGTCCTGCTTATTCCTTCTATCATCATATAGATCACAAATCCATTGGCCTTCTTAAGTTTATTCAAGACTCTTCTATGGGTAGATGTACCCTCTTTATTTTTTGAATTGTTTTTATTACAGTAAAATACGTATAACATAAAATTTGTCATTTTAACGATTCTTAAGTAAAAAATTAGTGGCATTAATTACATATACAATGTTGTGCAACCGTCCCCACTGTCTATGTGATGGGCCCTCTTTGCACAGAGGAACACAGAAAAGCCGAGATGTTTCTTAGAAAACAGTGCTACAGAAATTAGCACTGTATTTTAATGTTTTCTCTTCATTTTTTGAGGCTCTCAAATCTCTGCTCTCTCTGTTATTGACTTACCTAACTACATGTTTGGAGAGTGTGAAACATCATGCTTTCCAAACATACCAAATGTGACTCCCAGTTTTAATTAGAAAGTAATTTCAATTAAGACTCTCATATGATACCGCTTTTAAAAAAGTAATTTCAAGACTTTGGGGTACTGGGAGATCTAAAACCTATATGAGTTAGAAGTCAGAACAGTTATCTCCAGTAATCCTTTCTCTACAGAAAGAAAATCATAAAGAAAAAATGCAGAAAGTGGAATATTTCTTTTTCTCAAAAAAATGCTTTTTTTTTAGAAGACAAAGAAGCTAATTTTCTAATATTTGTAAGAGAATGTCAAACCTATCTTCTGCTCATATGGCTTTGCTCAGTTGATTTCTAAGTGTACGATCTGCTCTTAATCAGAAACACAGAACACATGAACTTAGGTTCCTTGCCAGAAAATGCAGCCTCAAATTGGCTACTGACCAACTTTTATCAAAAGCCTACTTGCAAAAAAAAATAGCATTACTGAAAGGACACAGAATCCACTCATTCTTTGAAAAGCTTTCAATTTTATTCCTGTGTGTCAAGATAATATTGGGAGACATTAAGCCAAGGTATCTGTTGTTTTCCAGTACTCTCCCTTCAACACTGAGGCAGCACCAACAGCTTTCTATATGAACTACCTTTCAGTTAGAGCAGATACAGAAAGAAAAAAAGGCAAAATCTTAAGCTTTTGAGTTCACAAGTTAACTTCTATAAATCTGTAGCATAGTCTTGGCTCTCAATTGCTAGTAAGGTACATGACGTGAAAGGATGTTTTAAATTAAAAAAAAAAAAGAATTTCCTTAAAACAGCAAAATTCAGGCCAGGCGTGGTGGCTCACACCTGCAATCCCAGCACTTTGGGAGGTGGAGCAGGCAGATCACCTGAGGTCAGGAGTTCGAGATTAGACTGGCCAACATAAAAAAACCCTGTCTTTACTAAAAATACAAAAATTAGCCGGGTGTGGTGGTGGGTGCCTGTAATTCCACCTACTCAGGAGGCTGAGGCAGGAGAATCCCTTAAACCCAGGAGGTGGAGACTGCAGTGAGCAGAGATCACTGCCATTGCACCCTAGCCTGGGCGACAAGAATGAAACTATGTCTCACAAAAAAAAAAAAATTCAGAGTCTGGCATACACACCAGAAATAAGGAGTAAGGGAGCATATTTGATAACATGAAATAAAATTTTTGGCCCCCAAAATAAGAAATCCATGAGAAGTGAGGAAGAAAAAGATCATAGAATATGTTACCAGGTGTTAGATGCCAGTTGGTACATTAAAAAACACCCACTACTCCACTCCTCAATCATATTTGAATCTACGAGACAGGTTCATCCCATTGCTGAGTTGTACTGTGAAGGGGGCTGCTGTAGAACTCTCCAGAAGGTTGTTGACCCTGCAGCTACCACCTCTGTAAGTTTACAGCAACTCACAGAGTTGGTGGTGGGCCAGGAGCTGCTGTTGGTCATGAGGGCCAGCAGCTGGGAAGGACAGCTGGAAGTGGAGTGGGGAAGCATGGAGATGAACTGGAATCTGATGGTACTTGGCATCTGTCTTCACTGCTTCTAACCAATGATAACTTTCCAAGTATAATGGCTGCTGCTTTCACTTCTGCTTTCCAAATCTCCTCCAGACTCACTTCTGGCCAACTCTAGTCTAGAAATATACAGTAAAATACAGTTCACCGCGTAAGCTCATAGTAGAAGGTACATGGAGTGAGACTACTGATGGGCAAAATGAGAGTTATAAAATGGGTTAAACAAGGATATATAAAAAGGAATAAAGAAGGTATTGCAGGTGAAGCAACAGAATGAGCAAAGGCACAAAAGTGGAAATAAATATTATGTGGATAGGAAACCAGAATATGTAGGAGAGCAGGAGGACACAAAATTGCTAGATTGGCTTTAGAGGAGCCATATTATGCAAGACACAAGTACCAATTAAAGTATACAAATAAGTACATTCTTGAGGAAGTTACTAAGATGGGAGTTAGGAGAAGATTAGCATAGCATACACAGTGATTCAGAACAGAAAGAGGTTCAAAGGGATCCATAGAGGATTGCTGTTTATGAGATCATGAAAACATGGACAAGCATAGTGGCAATGTGACAGAGAGTAAAGCAAAATCTGAAAGACATACCAATTTACAAATCAACAGAACTTAATGCCTGACCAAAGGGCAGAGCTTCTGGGGAATGAAATATTGGATAGCAAGTTAATAAAAACAATGCTTCAATGATTTATTTAACTATAAATGATTTTGAGCCATAACAACTGAGGTCAGATTTATGCACTATAGCTCTTCACCACCAACTTCTCTAGATTATATAAAGCAACTTCAATAAAGCAGCTTCCCAAGGTGTCTAGAGAGCCCATTGCTCAGGATGGTGCTTGTTATATTCAATAATAGCTACTCTAGTTTAGATCTTCATAGACAATTTCACCTACCCCCAAATGAGAATAAACAAAGGCTATTTATTCAGAGTTTGCCAGTCAAGGGACTCAGTCATCATCACTTGCATTTGGCAAAGACTTAAAGACAAGCCACAAAGTGGGAAAGCTTTATAGTGAACCAAAAGGCTCAGGTATCCCCTGATTGTAGGTTGTTGTCATGGAGAAGCTGGTGTTGGGCTACCTAGAAGTAGAGCAAATTATGTCATTGATTTGGAGAGCACATTTGACTTTCTCTGATTGATCCTCATTTGGAAGCATTCTGTTGCTTTATCTGGAAGCTTGGACATCATTGGCTAAGCCCTGACCGCTCTGGTCCAATTGCTGCAAAGGTTGTGGTTTTGCTTCCTGGGCATGTGGTTCAGAGTTGTATTGTCATATATAGTCTGGTCATTGTCCATTTGCATATTAAGTCTTTCATTGAGAATATTTGAATGATAGTTCATTTTTTTCATTAATTTAGTAACTTTACTGATTCATATGTCTATGGGTTTTACTCTCCAAACTATAAAATTGTGTTTAACTATGTGACAAACACCAAGTATTGTGAGAGTCTCCCAAAAGGAGGGAAAAAAGTAGTTGTCAACCTGGTAGATGAGTCAGCCCACCTTATATTTTACTACATCCATAATAATAGTATAATCTTCCTAGATCACAACTTTCAACATGTCACAACTGAGTTCAAAAGTCTATAATGGCTTCTTGTTGTCAGCCTCCTTTTTGTAGTGTCAAGCCCCACCATCCATTCATTCCTCAAACGGTTATTGAAAGCCTGCAACATGTTAGGCATTGTGTTTAAATATTGGAGATGTAGTCCACGCCTGTAAAAAGTTCAATGTTTAATATGTAATGTAATAAATACCAGTGCAGGGCATTGTAAGAACACAGAGGAGGAACATTAAAAGCAAACAGGATACCTCCCAGCCCTCCACCCAGTGGTGGAGGACAACCCAAGCCCAGGGTCTCCCAGCTCTCCACACCACAGCAGGAGACTGCTGGTGTCTTCTGGCCCTCCACCCAGTGGAAAAGAATGACCTAGATGTGATATCCCCTGACCCTTCACCAGTTGCAGAAAGCAGCCTCAGTAGGCATTTTCCTCCTACAAAAGAACCAGCAGAGATTGAGCACAGGAAGTTTACTAGCACTGTGAATGAAGAGGAGGCCAGGTGGAATGTTCACCATACCGCAGGTCCAGCATCCCCCCACTGCCCACCTAGTGACACGGGGGGAGGCCCAGGGAAGCAACTTCTACCTCATAGGTGCCACCGGCAGACCCCAAATAGGAACCCAAATAGAACAGGAAGAGCAAAGCAAAACAAAATAGTATTAAAAGTCCTCTGAAAACTAATTGCATTTGAACAACAATCCACAAAAGTAAACCAGAAGCTACATGCTAAACCTAAACAGGGTAACTACCTGCTAAAAGAGAAGATTTAAATCAGATCAAGAATCTCTTAACATAATAGCCGGAATGTCTAGTATACAATAAAAAATCGTTCATCATTGCAAACCAAGAAAATCACAACTTGAATAAGAAAAGACAATCAACTGACACCGAAACTGAGATGATTCAGAAATTGTAATTATCTGAGATGGATTTTAAAGCCACCATCATTTTTTTTAAAATGCTTCAACAAGCAATTATGAAATCTCTCAAAATAAATGAAAAATAGAAAAATCTCAGCAAAGTTTTTTTTTTTAAAGAACCAAATGGGAATTCTAGAGCTGAAAAAAAAATAACCAAAAATCCTTCACTGGATAGGCTCTATAGCAGAGTGGAGATGACAGGGAATAAAATCAGTGATTTTGAGGATAGATCAATGGAATATACTCAATCTAAACAACAGGAAAAAAATAGACTAAAAAATGAACAGAGCCTTAGGGACCTGTGAGTCATTAACAAAATATACAACATTTGTATTATTGAAGTTTTAAGAAGGAAAGGAGGAAAGATGTGAGGCTAACAAAAAATACTCTAAGAAAAAAATGTCTGAAAACCTTCCAAATTTGGCAGAAGACATAAACATACAGATTCAAGAGGCTGAGCCAGCCCCAAGTAGGATAAGCTCAAGCACATTTATGCCAAGACACATCATGGACTTCTGAATACACAATTAAAAAAATGAACACAGAGTAAAGACAAAGAAAAAAATTCTTAGAAGCAACAGGAGAGAAACAACACATTACCACATCCCCACAGGGGAACACCAATTCTAATGCAGAAGATTTCTCATCTGAAAGCACGGAAGCCAGGACAGGGTGGCACAACATTTTTCAAGTGCTGAAATAAAACTGTCAACCTCAAGTTCCATATCTGGGAAACCATCTTTCAGGAATTAAGAGAAAATAAAAACATTATTAGGAGAAAGAAAACTAAAAGAATTAGTGGTGATAAGCAGACCAACCCTTAAAGAATGGCTAAAAAAGCCCTCCAAACCAATAAGATATGATTAGAGAAGACTTGAAACTTCAGGAAGAAAAAATTAGAAGGACAAAAATATGGGTAAATATTCTATTTACTATTCTCTTCATGAATTTCTTATATCATGAATTTTCATTTACTATTCTTCTCTTCAAGAATTTATTATATCATATTAGAGGGTTAAAAATATATGACACCATCTGATGTGATGTTCAATGTGTGTAGTGGTAATACTTGAAAATTGTGTTTTAAAAGTGAGCAAGGTAAAGGGACTTAAATGGAAATAAAGTTTCAGCACATTTCCTAAGATGGTAACACAACACCTGTAGGCTGTGGTTCATTTATATATATTTGTTACATATATATATATATACACAGAGAGAGAGAGAGAGAGAGAGTAATGCCTAGAACAACCACTAAGAAAACAATACAAAGTAAGGTACTCCAAAATACATATAATAAATTAAAAATAGAATTCAAAAAATAATGTTCAAATACATTATAGGAAGGAAAACTAATCAGGCTCCAGCCAGGTCCTAGCCAATCCACCAACTGACATGAAAAACATGAGCAAGCTGGTCAAGATCAGCATACCTTGGTCCAGCCAACCCACAGTCTTACAAGAAATAATAAACAAATGTTGTATTAAGCCATTAAGTGTTCTGAATGGTTTGTTGTATACTATACTTACCTCAAAAAACATGCCTTTAAAAAACTGAATTTATCAACCTCATTACTGTGAAAAGCATGCTTTTTCTTTCTAATTCTCTATTTTGATTATTCAATTACTTAAGCTCAAAACCTAGGAGTCACCTGAGAATCTTCCCACTTTTTCATTTGCTTTATTTTGTAGGCAAAGGGGAGTTTCTGAAAGATTTTAAGCAGAGGGAAAACATAATCAGATTAGTACTTGAGAAAGAGGTGTAGCAGTAGTTCTCAAAGTGTAGTCGAAGAAGCCCTGGGGTCCCCAAGACCATTTTAGAATGTTTGCAAGGTCAAAACTATTTCACAGTAAGTAATACTGTTCACATTCATTTTCTTATGAGTGTACTATGGAGGCTTAGAGAGGCTACATGACATGTGATATCACAATAGATTGAATGTAAAAATAATTCATCTGTCGTCTATTAAAACACACATAACAAAGATTTGAAAAAAACAATGCCACACTTCTCACTAAATTTTATTTTATAAAATATATTTTCATGAAAATGTTATTAGTTGATTTCATGCACGTCCATGTGAAGAGACCACCAGACAGGCTTTGTGTGAGCAATAAAGCTTTTAATCACCTGGGTGCAGGTGGGCTGAGTCCGAAAAGAGAGTCAGCGAAGGGAGATAAGGGTGGGGCCATTTTATAAGATTTGGGTAGGTAAAGGAAAATTACAGTCAAAGGGGGGTTGTTCTCTGGCGGGCAAGAGTGGGGGGTCACAAGGTGCTCAGAAGGGGAGCTTTTGAGCCAGGAGAAGGAACTTCACAAGATAATGTCATCAGTTAAGGCAGGAACAGGCCATTTTCATTTCTTTTGTGGTGGAATATCATCAGTTAAGGCAGGAACCGGCCATCTGGATGTGTATGTGCAGGTCACAGGGGATATGATGGCTTAGCTTGGGCTCAGAGGACTGACATTCCTGTCTTCTTATATTAATAAGAAAAATAAAATGAAATAGTGGTAAAGTGTTGGGGCGGTGAAAATTTTTGGGGGTGGTATGGAGAGATAATGGGTGATGTTTCTCAGGGCTGCTTCGAGCGGGATTAGGGGCAGCGTGGGAACCTAGAGTGGGAGAGATTAAGCTGAAGGAAGGTTTTGTGGTAAGGGGTGATATTGTGGTACTGTTAGAAGAAACATTTGTCATTTAGAATTATTGGTGATGGCCTAGATACAGTTTTGTATGAATTGAAAAACTAAATGGAATAAGAGAAGGAGAAAAACAGGTATTAAAGGTCTAAGAATTGGGGGGACCCAGGACATCTAATTAGAGAGTGCCTAAGGAGATTCAGCATAGTCCTGCCAGCAAAGATTATTTGTTTACTTCAAGAGTTAAGAGTGGCAGTTTGGGGATAGCACCAGGAGATATCAGCTGTGATGGCTTGGAGAAACAGGGTAAACCTGCAGTGTAAACAAGAGCAGGGCATGTATGAGTAGTTGAGAACGGTGAATAGGAGTATGACTAGATAGAAGATAGTAGGGATGACAAGTTTTTTGGGGCACAGTCCAAGTTGGTCTGGTGTCTGGAATGAGACTGGGGCTTAATAAAAAGGAGCATCCATACAGGAGCTCAAATGGGCTGTACCCTGTAGCATTCCAAGGACAGGCCTGAATTCTGAGAAGGGAAAGTGGTAAAAGTATTGTCCAGTCCTTTTTAAGTTGGTGGCTGAGCTTGGTGAGGTGTGTTTTGAAAAGACCATTAGTCTGTTCTATCTTTCCTGAAGACTGAGGACTGTAAGGGATATAAAGGTTTCACTGAATACCAAGAGCCTGAAAATATGCTTGGCTGATTTGACTAATAAAGGCCAGTCTGCTATCGGACTGTATAGAGGTGGGAAGGCCAAACCGAGGAATTATGTCTAACAGAAGGGAAGAAATAACCGCGATGGCCTTCTCAGACCCTGTAGGAAAAGCCTCTACCCATCCAGCAAAAGTGTCTACCCAGACTAAGAGGTATTTTAGTTTTCTGATTCGGGTCAAGTGAGTAAAGTCAATTTGCCAGTCCTGGGCAGGGGCAGATCCTCCAGCTTGATGTGTAGGAAAGGGAGGAGGCCTGAACAATCCCCGAGGGGTAGTAGAATAGCAAATGGTACACTGAGAAGTGATTTCTTTGAGGATAGATTTCCAGGATGGAAAGGAAATGAGAGGTTCTAAGAGATGGACTAGCAGCTTGTAACCTACATGGAAGAGGTTATGAAATGATGACAGAATAGGATGGGTCTGTGAGGCTGGAAGGAGATATTTTCCTTGGTCTAAGAACCATTTGCCTTGTGTGGGAAGAGATTGATAGGTGGAAGTTTCAGCAGGGGAGTAGATGGGAGTGACTGATGTGAAGGAGAAAAACTGGCCGTGAGGGACAGAAGTTGGAAAGCTAGCTGTTTGCCTAGCCACCTTATCAGCATAAGCCTTGCCTACAGCAATGGGATCTGACGCCTTTTGATGGTCTTTGCAGTGAATGACTCCAGCTTCCTTTGGAAGTAAAGCGGCCTTGAGCAGAGTTTTTATTAAAGAGGCATTAATGCAGCTTATATAACAGCATGGTGGTGCAGAACATGAAAGGCATATTTACAGTCTGTATAAATATTGACACGTAGTCCTTTTGCAAGAGTGAGGGCTTGAGTTAAAGCAACTAATTTGACTTGCTGAGAGGTAGTGGAGGGGGGCAGAGCGGTAGCCTCAACGATAGATGTGGAAGATACTATAGCATAGCCTGCCTTTGCTGGCGAGTGGCGATTAGGCCTGGCGGAACTGCCACCAATAAACTAAATGTGATCAAGGTGAGGAACAGGAAAGAAGGAAATATGGGGAAATGGGGTGAATGTCAGGTGGATCAGAGAGATGCAGTCATGAGGGTCAGGTGTGGTATCCAGAATAATGTGGGAGACCAGATTGAAGTCCGTGCCAGGAACAATGGTAATTGTGGGAGACTCAACAAAGAGTGAGTATAGCTGAAGGAGCTGGGGAGCAGAAAGTATATGGGTCAGGTATGAGGAAGAAAATAGATTTTGGAAGTTATGAGAAATGTAGAGAGTGAGTTGAGCATAGTTTGTGATTTTTAGGGCCTCTAAAAGTATTAAAGCAGTGGCAGCTGTTGCACGCATACATGAGGGCTAGGCTAAATCAGTAAGGTCAAGTTGTTTGGGCAGAAAGGCTACAGGGTGTGGTCCTGGCTCTTGTGTAAGAATTCTGACCGCATTAACCATGCCTAGGAAGGAAAGAAGTTGTTGTTTTGTAAGGGATTGAGGTTTGGGAGATTAGTCGGACATGATCAGCAGGGAAAGCATGTGTGTTTCTATGACAATTATGCCGAGATAGGTAACAGATGAGGATGAAATTTGGGCTTGATTGAAGTAATGGGGGCTGTCTGTGAAGCCTCGCGGCAGTACAGCCCAGGTAATTTGCTGAGCCTAAAAGCGAAGAGAGGCTGGGATGAAGGGTGCAAATGAATAGTAAAGAAAGTATGTTTGAGATCCAGAACAGAATAATGGGTTGTAGAGGGAGGTATTGAGGATAGGAGAGTATATAGGTTTGGCACCATGGGGTGGATAGGCAAAACAATTTGGTTGATAAGGTGCAGATCCTGAACTAACCTGTAAGTCTTGTCTGGTTTTAGGACAGGTAAAATGGGGGAATTGTAAGGAGAGTTTATAGGCTTTAAAAGGCCATGCTGTAACAGGCGAGTGATAACAGACTTTAATCCTTTTAAAGCATGCTGTGGGATGGGATACTGGCATTGAGCGAGGTAAGGGTGATTCAGTTTTAATGGGATGGTAAGGGGTGCATGATCGGTCACTAAGGAGGGAGTAGAGGTGTTTTATACTTGTGGGTTAAGGTGGGGAGATACAAGGGGAGGACGTGAAGGAGGCTTTGAACTGGGGGAAAAGGTGGCAATGAGGTGTGGCTGTAGCCCAGGAATAGTCAGGGAAGCAGATAAAGTGTCTCAGCCTAATAAGGGAACTGGGCAGGTGGGGATAACTAAAAAGGGGTGCTTAAAAGAGTATTGTCTAAGCTGGCACCAGAATTGGGGAGTTTTAAGAGGTTTAGAAGCCTGGCCGTCAATACCCACAACAGTTATGGAGGCAAGGGAAACAGGCCCTTGAAAAGAAGATAATATGGAGTGGGGAGACTCCATATTGACTAAGAAGGGGATGGACTTACCCTCCACTGTGAGAGTTACCCAGAGTGTCTGTGATGATCCTGTAGGCTTCCGAGGCGATCGGGCAGTGTCAGTCTTCAGCTGCTAAGCCGAGAAGATCTGGGAAGGAGTCAGTCAGAGAGCCTTGGGCCAGAGTTCCAGGGGTTCTGGGAGTGGCTGCCAGGTGAGTTGAACAGTCCAATTTTCAGTGGGGTCCCACACAGATGGGATATGACTTAGGAGGAATCCCAGGCTGTGGGCATTCCTTGGCCCAGTGGCCAGATTTCTGGCACTTGTAGCAAGCTCCTGGGGGAGGAGGTTCTGGCGGAACCCCTGGCAGCTGCGGTTCAGGTGTTTGGAGTTCTTGTGTGCAGGAGATATGGCTGAGGTTTGTCTCACAGTGGAGGCAAGGAATTGCAACTCAGAAATATGTTGCTACTTGGCTGCCTCTACTCTATTATTGTACACCTTGAAGGCAAGGTTAATTAAGTCCTGTTGTGGGGTTTGAGGGCCAGAATTTAATTTTTGGAGCTTTATTTTATGTCAGGAGCAGATTGGGTAATAAAATAAAATGCATATTGAGAATAAGACAGCCTTCTGACCTTTCAGGGTCTAGGGCTGTAAAGCGTCTCAGGGTTGCTGCCAAACAAGCCATGAACTGGGCTGGGTTTTTATATTTGATGAAAAAGAGCCTAAACGCTAACTGATTTTGGGAGAGGTCAGATAAAGAAAAAGGAGCATTAACCTTGACTATGCCTTTAGCTCCAGCCACCTTTTTAAGAGGAAATTGCTGGGCAGGTGGGGGACGGCTAGTCTCGGAAAGAAACTGTAAGCTGGAACAGGTGTGAGGAGCGGAGGTGATAAAAGGATTATAGGGTGGAGGAGCAGATGCTGAGGAAGAATTCCGACCTAGCTCGGCCTGGCTAGGGGGAGAGAGGTCAGATGGGTCTGTAGAAAAGGAAGATTGAAGACTCAGCGATGCTTGGGGTTGGGACTGAGGGGATAGGCAGGAGGGAATGAAGATTTCAGATGAGTTGCATTGGGAACAGAGAACAGGGAGAGACTGATGTGTAAAAGAATGCCTGGACATCAGGCACCTCAGACCATTTGCCCATTTTACAACAAGAATTATTTAGATCTTGTAGGATGGAAAAATCGAAAGTGCCATTTTCTGGCTATTTGGAACAACTAGTCAAGTTTGTATTGGGGTCAAGCGGCATTGCAGAAGAAAATAAGGCATTTAGGTTTTAGGTCAGGTGTGAGTCGAAGAGGTTTTAAGTTCTTGAGAACACAGGCTAAGGGAGAAGAAGGAGGAATGGAGGGTGGAAATTTGCCCATAGTGAAGGAGGCAAGCCCAGAGAAAAGAGAGAGTAGAGACACAGAGGGAAGGGGTTTGGGGGTTCTTACCCTCCAGAAAAGCGGGAAAGGGGTTGGGGCATGGAAATAAGGGGTTGGGGCACAGAGATAAGAGGTCAGGGCATGGAAATAAGGGATTGGGGCACAGAGATAAGAGGTCAGGGCATGGAAATAAGGGATTGGGGCACAGAGATAAAAGGTCAGGTACAGAAATAAGGGATCGGGGGGTTCTTGCCCCCTAGAAAAGTGGTACTTGCTGCTAAGGGTGAAGGAGAAGGGGTTGGGGGTTCTTGCCCTCCAGAAAAGCAGAGAAGGGTAAAGAAACGGAGAGAAGGAGTTGGGGGGTTCTTGCCCCCCAGAAAAGCGGTACTTGCTGCTAAGAGTGAAGGACCAAGGCAGGCATCTCCGCATGGTCAGACACCTCTGAAACGTGGGTGAATAATCAGGCTGGCATCCCCGCGTGATTAAACACCAAGGGAAGACTGTCTTCCAGAGTCTGTGACCGGCGCCAGAGTTTTGGGTCCATGGATAATATGCGTCTCTTTTGTCTCTACCAGAAAATGAAAGGAATTGAAATTAAGAGAAGGGAGAGATTGAAGGGTGACGCCAAGATTGAAAGGAGAAAGTGGTTGAGGGATAGTGAGAGAGGTTGGAAAAGAGAGTAAGAAGAGGCCGCTTACCCGATTTAAAATTGGTGAGATGTTCCTTGGGCTGGTGGGTCTGAGGACCTGAGGTTGTAGGTGGATCTTTTTCATGGAGCAAAGAGCAGGAGGACAGGGGAGTGATCTCCCGAGGGAGGTCCCCCGATCTGAGTCACGGCACCAAATTTCATGCATGTCTGTGTGAAGAGACTACCAAACGGGCTTTGTGTGAGCAATAAAGCTTTTAATCACCTGGGTGCAGGTGGGCTGAGTCCGAAAAGAGAGTCAGCAAAGGCAGATAAGGGTGGGGCTGTTTTATAAGATTTGGGTAGGTAAAGGAAAATTACAGTCAAAGGGGGGTGGTTCTCTGGCAGGCAGGAGTGGGGGTCACAAGGTGCTCAGTAGGGGAGCTTTTGAGCCAGGAGAAGGAATTTCACAAGATAATGTCATCAGTTAAGGCAGGAACAGGCCATTTTCATTTCTTTTGTGGTGGAATGTCATCAGTTAAGGCAGGAACTGGCCATCTGGATGTGTACATGCAGGTCACAGGGGATATGATGGCTTAGCTTGGGCTCAGAGGCCTGACAGTTGATATGTAAAAATGAGATTTAATTTTTAAATTTTTTATTTAATTTTTAAATTTCTCAGTGTTAACTTCTTATAGAGTAAATATTTCTATCAGCATTCAAACAAAAGTTTGTTGAGGTCCTTAATAATTTTTAAGAGTGTAAAAATGTCTTGAGACCAAAATATTTGAAAACTAATGATTTAGACTAAAGGTAATATGATAAATATTTTTAAAAAGTATCAAATTATAGGCAAGAAGTCAGTTGTAGACTTTCAAAGTGATAGGTACACTAACATAAACAATAGCAATGTGGATGGGCACAAAGAGATGGATAAAAGAGATATTAAACAGATAGGCTTACTAGGCCATGAGTGCTAGAAGCATTTGTGGAGGATAAAGGAGTGGGAAGACTCTGGGATAATTCTTGGGTACCTGGCGTAAGGAAACTTACCCTACCCACTTGAAAAACTACAACTTATTCTTAGTGGTCAAGGTCTTCTCTGTGAAGGCTTTGAAGGAGATCAGGATACACCATCCCAAAATATACCATTTTGGCATAAGGATTATTTGAGGCAATTTAGAATAGGCAAATAAGGGCAGGGCAGATATATTTCCTAGTCATTTTCCCACCGTCTATTGTCCTTTGAAGCCCAAACCCTCTTTCATTTGTTAAGAAGTGTATGTAGTTATATACCTTTCTTATATATATGTTAGCCACTTTTTGAATTTTATTTCTTTTCTATGATTCCCATACATATTTAAAATATTAATAAATCTGTATTCCTTTTCTCTTGTTAATCTGTCCTTTGTCAGTTGAATCCACAGACCCACAGTCACTGAATTTAAGTAGGTGGGGGAAAAGTTTTTCTTCGCAACACCTTTATTGGCTCACCCAAGCTTAGTGTCACCTATAAAGAAGAAAAAATATATAGTTTTTTTTCTACCCCCATTCTAGTGAGGTTTATGGCTGAGGCCCTAAACCTCGAGGTTTATGACTGAGGCCCACCCAAGGTTGGTGTCACCTATAAAGGAGAAAAAATATAGTTTTTTTCTACCCACATTCTAGCGAGGTTTGTGGCTGAGATCCCTATAACAAAAGACAAATTAACAAATGAAAAGCATACAAATATCCTTAATGTAAGTTTTACATGACACAGGCGTCTTCATAAGGAAATGAAGACCTGATGAAACATGAGTATTTTTATGCTAAAGTGTGCACTAACAGAAGAGCAAAAGATGTAAACTTTGAGTGTCCTTCATGTTTCATGAGGTTTGATGAAGAATGGAGAGTTGTGTAGAAATATGATAGGCCAAAAGGGGTACAATCTAATGGTAGTGAACTGGGAGAAACTTAGCAAGGCCTGCTTATTCAGATTCTTCTCCGTGTCTCTGTCTTTGGAGATAAAGATGTTCCTTTCTTCTGGGTCTAGGAAGGCACTTCTCACACGAGAGTTTTATGAACCGTTTCAGAGGAAAAGAGTGGGGCAAGGTCAGAGAGACCTTCCTGCACATGGTGTTTCTCCAATTCCTTCTGAAAATATTCAATGTGCCAAGGTGCCATATTTTGGGGTAGCATATCCTGAAACCTATCACACTCACAGTCTAATATCTAACCCAGGTTTTCTGCCCACCTCACTGATTATAATCATTTGTCTATATGCCTGTATCCTCTACTAAACTTGAGTATCCTGAAGTTAGATAAAATGTCTTATTTACTTCTGTTCTCAGAGTCTCCATAATGCCTGCTATATATAATAGGGACCAAATCAATGTTTGATGAATGTATAATAGGATCAAAAATTATTGATTTATCCCCACATTTTCTGCTCACTAAAAAGGATCTTATCTTGTTCTGCTTAACTTCCCTGACATTTTGGCCCATTAATTCGGACTCATTAAGATGAGTTTAGTTTTGCCAGAAATTGCCAAGTTTTAAGATAAAGAAGAACAAACTGGAAAGGTGAGAAATGAAGAGAAGAGGAAGAAAAAGTAAAAGACATGGAGGCAAGTTTGGGAGAGAGGATATCGGGGGCTTAGCATAAACAGAGGCATCAGGAGTGCTGAAGGATGTGAGAGAACAGAGAAGAAGAAAAGGAGGTTCTAGAAATGTTACTAAGGGTTATGAACTTGTGGCTCTTTTTATGTAGTTAAGGATGCCTCAATAAATATGGAAATTACTTTTTAATCACCTTTGGTTGCTAGACTGAGTTTCTTTAATGTGGCATTAAGCCAAGATTGGGCCATATGGAGCCTAAGAATTTATTTGGAGTATAAATGAAGCGTGCATGTACAAACCTAGTTAATATGAGACATTCTTCATGGAAAGACCTTATATTTCACAGTATTTTGTGTGCATTTTTGTTAAGCACGTACAGGGCTTTGGGCTTTGGTCTCAGCCTAAGTTGTTTCCTCTGCTGGGATTCAGAGAGTCTGGGCACGTCTGATGAGGTAGTGGTAGCCTACAGTTGTCTATACAAACCGATTTGCCTAGGGAGAAGGTGGCTGCATGGAGTAGAACTTTTCAAGACGATCTGCAGGAGATATCTGAGATTTGAGGGGAACAGGATGGTGGCTGTCCTGCTCAGACCTCACAGACTCTTGTTTGAGCTCCAAGGAGAGAGGTGCTACAGACAAAAACAAAAAACTATTTCCCAAAGGAACATAGGAGACACAGTCTAAGCAGACCTCTGTGTCCCCAGCTGGCAAAACATTTTCTGTGTGGAACACAGCTTCTTTCTGGGCCAATGTTGATTGCAGGACATGCAACTCTCCCTGGTCCCTCCAGGTTGCAGCTTTAGAGGTCCAGGAGTATAGTGACAACAGGCAGCAACCACTCCCAGATGTCTTTCTCAGATAGGGACATCATTGAGCAGAAAGGCTATTTCTGAGTGCATAGGAGGGATCCCCTAAACATACCCTAAAATACACTTAGCAGGGAGTTTTCAGGAGGCTAAGCCTCACACAGTCAGTAAAATTTGAGCGTTACACAAATGACGACACAAGCCTAACATGGTGTACTGCTGAAGTCATGTTAAAGAATGCAAAGGAGTTGCATTGATGAATGGATCTCTCATTTTATTTACTGAATAAATTGTACCTCTTTTCAGAAAGGATTTCAGGCAGCTGGCCAGTTTATTTAACAAGTTGCAATTGGAAGTTATTCCATTGAAAGAATAGTTTTTTTCTAAAATCAAAAAGACATCATGATCAAAAACCTGTTTATTAAGCATTTACTCACAGGTGATGCTGCACTAAGACTCTTCACCAAGAAAGCTACACAACCGTGACCCATGTTCTTTGGAATTCTGCAATCCGAATTGGGCTAAGAATTCATTTCAGGAATGGAATGGTGGAATTGGAATTTTTTGCTTATTTCAAAAAAAAAAAAGAAAAAGGAAAAATTAGCAGTCTGGGACAGAGGCAGGTGTATCCTGTCATCAATATTGAGTGGAACCCATGCTTTTGTTTCTTTTACAAAGGGACTCCATAGAAACCTCTTTGTCTTTACATCATCTATTACCATGATTTTGCATTTTTATAGCACATGCACCCCAAAGACTCACAAATTTCTTCTTAAAAGATGTTACAGGCTGGGCACAGTTGCTCATGCCTGTGGTCCCAGCACTTTGGGAGGCCGAGAGGGTGGATCAGTTGAGGTCAGGAGTTCTAAACCAACCTGACCAACATGGCAAAACCCTGTCTCTACTAAAAACACAAAAATTAGCCAGGCATGGTGGCACATGCCTGTAATCCCAGCTACTTGGGAGGCTGAGGCAGGAGAATCACTTGAACCCAGGAGATGGAGGTTGCAATGATCCAAGCTCTCACCAATGCACTCCAGCCTGGGTGACAGAGCAAGACTCCATCAAAAAAAAAAAAAGAGAGAGAGAGATGTTATAAGGTTATAAGGTAGATGACAAGTGCTTTTTTGTTTTGTAAATAGTGACTATGTGTGAATCCTTTAAAGAATAATCTCCCATAGGTGCCTTTGGATTTCACTGATAGCTGAATAAGAATATTCTAGAGACAAGATAATCTGCAAAAAACCATATTGTAATCTTTAGATAATAAGGAACAGAAAATGAATCAAATTAGCCCTTAGAAGTCTAGAAATATGAAGTATCATGGCTCTTTTCTGTTTTTCATTCTGCACAAGTGGTTTTTAACTTTCTCCCAAGAAACAATTCCTTTTCATTTTTAGGAAATTCAACATAAAACAAGGAAAATCTAAGAAATCATTGGTTTTACTTTTTCTTTGGAATTCCTGTATACCCTTATAAAAGATTTATCTTGACTCTAATGCTAGCAAAAAGAATCTGAAATTTGATCTGCTTCTGGTAGTAAATGAAATGAAGGTTTTAGACACTGATCAAATATCATACTGCTTCACAGATGTTGCAATGAAAAAGTCAAAACTTGTTATGATTCCCAATTAGTAAACTGCCCCTTTTCATTGCTAGGCTTGCAGCTAAACACAGGTACCATGATAAATGTGGAGATACGAGGACTCAGGCCACGGTCAGACATTACACAGGTGTCCTTCATAAATGTCAAAGGCAAAATTGACTATTCCTTGGAGATTGGAGTTTTCAGGGCTAAAGCTCTAGACACATTCATCACAGAAGCAGGCAAGATGCCATTGCCCCAAAACAGAGCCAAGCCAAGCATGCTTAGTTACATTAAGATCTTGCAGCACATCTAGTAATCAGGGGCCCTGAAGTAGAAAGCTGAGCATTAGTGTAGGAAAGTCATCATGGGAAGTAAAATCACAGACATTCAGCTTCAACTTGTGGAGCTTACGGTAGATTTGCAGCCATTTTTTCTGGACTTTCTATAGCCAAAGGAAATCGAATTATTCCAGGAGGAAAATATGCTGTGGTTTTCTTTTCTGAAGAAAACACAATTTTCTCTCTCTTATTATGTTTGACTGAGGTCAGAATTGACATTGTTGCCAGTGTGTCTGCTATTAGAAGTCTTGGATAAGCCTTGAAATAAAATACTGAGCAGACACAGAAAACCCCAAAGGTTTTCTTTTTAAAGCTAATAATCATTCATTTATTTCAGTAGCTTAAGACATTTATGTATAAACACACTTAGAAGAATTAATGATGCTATACGTAACATGAATCATTTAAATCCTCATCTTCTTTCATTAGAAAGTCTAGTCTTTAACCTGGCTCCTTCTAGGCAAATATTTCATTATTTGAGTGTTCTTAATATTTTAATGCTAAGTCTACAACTTTGCTTCACTCCAAATTTCTTTTTAACCTAAATTTTTAGCTTCCTCCAAAGCACGTGGAATTTCTCTATCACTCGTTAAAAACATTTATTAAGAAAAGCCAATAAAATTCAGGAAGTTTATGTTAACCCAAGCATAAAATTCCTAGAGAATTCTAGGGCAGTGAGTAGTGACAGGTTAGTTAAGCTGCTGTAACAAAGACATCCAAACCACAATGGTTCAAACTGGAATTTTATTTCTCTTCCATGAAACAATTCAGAGATGCATGGCTAGTCCATAACATTATCCAGGACCCAAAGTCATTTTATGTTCTTACTCCACATCCTCTAAAGTGTTGACCTGGCCATATAGTCAAAGTTGAGTCACCAGCATATATCTGTGCTCTAGCTGGTAAGAATGGGGAAAGATAGAAAGCAGAGTGGCAAGTACTTCCTCTTACAGAAGTGACCCAGAAGTTGCCTACATCACTTTTGCCCACATTCTGTTGGCAAAAACTTATTCACATAGCCACGTTAGTTGCAAAGAAGCTGGAAAACATGGTCTACAACTGTAAAGCTGTGTGCCTAGCTAAAATTCAAGGGTTCTCTTACTAAAAGGAAAAGGAGAATGACTGCAGTCTCTGTCACAGACAGTACACCCTGAAGTGCATTAAGGGAACATTAGTTCTGTGAGAAGTCAACAAACAGGCTTAGCAAGAAACAAATTCCATGTTCATGTAAGCTTGGGGATCACTGGGTTAAATAAAATTTAATGGAGTTCTTTATAGCCAGACTTATCAGAGCTTTAACAAACTGATCTTAAACTCTATAATGGAGGAATAGCTTTGCTCTATTTCCTAAATTTGACCATAGAACCCATTTTGGAAAGGTCAATTCTTAAGGCTAATACTTTATAGACCACATTTTGTGAGCCACTACCTTAGAATACTATACTTAAATTCATTAACTCTGGTTACATATCAAAATTCACACAGGTAAAAATTAAAACCATTGCTATATTCACATGCTATACTCTTTGAAAGGGCTGAATATACATAAACACCATGTATTTGAATTCTTGCAATGAATTCAACTCACTAGTTCATGACTAGTTTTGCTTTTTCCTTAAAAAGGGGGAAAGGGTATGCTATGGTTTGGATGTTTGTCTCCTCCAAAGCTCACATTGAAATTTGATCTCCCCAGTGTTGGAGATGGAGAATAGCAGGAGGTGCTTGGGTCATAGGGGAGGAGATTTCTCAAGAATAGATAAATGTCCTCCTTTGGAATGAGTGAGTTCTCACTCTATTAGTTCCCATGAAAGCTGGTTGTTTAAAAGAGCCTGTTATCTCCCCTCGCCTCTCTAGCTTCTTCTCTCAGCATGTGACCGCTGCACACACCAGCTCCCCTTTGCCTCTGCCATGAGTGGAAGCAGCCAGAGGCCTGCACCAGATGTCCAGTCTTGAACTTTCCAGCCACCAGAATCATCAGCCAAATAAACCTTTTTTTCTTTATGAATTATCCAGTCCCAGGTATTATGTTACAGCAACACAAAACAGACTAAAACAGGATATTTCTTCATGAAAGACAAAATAAATGCAAATGATAAGCATCATACATAGTGGAATGTCCAATGGGTTAATAGTGTATCCCAGGCTAAATCAGCAGGTTAATAAGATCAAGCCCATAGGGTCATAAATCAAGCAGCTTAATAAATGGAATATCGGTTAAATGTAGTTTATGATTCCAAATCAATGTACTTTGACACAAAGCTACAGGGCAGGGAACAGCTAAATTAGAGTCCTATTTTATCACCTTGTTACACATTGCTAAAGTACAGGGTGAGGCAGTGGAGGCTAAAGAACATTATCTTCACTCTGCAGGTCCGCAAACACCCCTGAGACTAGTTTATAGGACAGATTATCAGCAGAGTGATCACTGGTACTTACCCTCTTTTATCTTTAAGGAAAGCTTAGAGTCTAAGACACTCTAAGATTATCATACAAGAAATTAATGTCTAATTTTGCCATCTTAGAAATTAATTTTTATATCATTTGTTCAGTTCAGATTGCCTCTATCTATGGGTATTGTCCTTTAGACTGAAAGTGGATTGTTTGCTAAAATTATGGTGAAAGCAACTTTGAAACCCACCTGACCTGGGTTAAAATCCTGGCTTCAGAACTTCCCAACTATGTGAATTTATCTATTTATTCATACATTCATTTTGAGATGGGGTCTCACTCTGTCACCTAGGCTGGAGTACAGTGATGCAGTCACAGCTCACTGCAGACTTGAACTCCTGTACTCAATTGATCCTACCACCTCAGTCGCTGGAGTAGTTGTGACTGCAGGCACGTGCCACCACACCTGGCTAATATTTTTGGTTTTTTTCTAGAGATTGGATCTTGCTATGTTGCTCAGACTGGTCTCGAACTCCTGGGCTCAAGCGATCCTCCCACCTTGGCCTCTCAAAGTGCTGGGATTACAAGCCTGAGCCACCATGTCCAGACCCAACTATGTAACTTTAAATCATCTATCTAAAATGAGCCTCAGTTTCTTTGTCTATAAAGATTACAGTGATTACCTCACAATGTTTTTGTGAGAATAAATTGGAAAGTAGTATGTAAAGGACTTAGCACAGTGGATGGCACATAATAAAGATCCTAAAAATGTCAGTTTTCTTTCATTGTTTTCACTCCTGCCAAGCACAATGATTAAAAACAGGGATGATGGAGCCATACATACATAAGTTTCAGTCCTTGCTCTGTCTCTTATTAGCTATGTGACCCTAAGCCAGTTATTTAATCCCTCTAAGCTTCTGTTTCCTCACCTATAAACTAGAATATTAATAGTACTTTGCCATACTGGATTATTAAGGTTGAAATGTAATATTATGAAATTAATATAGTGGCTGGCATATATTGTATTTCATCAAACCTAAGACTTCATGAATTTTAAAATGCATCTTGTTTTTAGAGATGTTTAAATATAGGGCAGGGGGGCATATGTGACTCTTAGAATTGATCAAATGTGGTAATAAGCACTTTTTAAAATATTTGTTGTTATTATTCCATATAACTTATTATTAAAGAGATGTGTGGAGACCCAGGGGTTCAGCTTACAGGAATTGGAAAGAACAACAACCTTAGTCCCAGAAAGCAAAACAAAACAAGGAGAGTTAACATCATGGCCACAATCAGGTATGATTAATGTAATAATATAGATATGTCTATGAAGTAGAGATGCTAGAGAAAAAAACTGATCAACCTTGGCCTAGGATTAGGGGCAGGGAATGAGGGAGGCAAAGATAAAAAAGAAAAGCTTCACAAAGAGTTGATTCATAAACAGGGTATTGAAGAATGAACAAAGAGTTTAACTGCTAGGAAGGGACATCCTAGACAGAGGAAAAGGTAACTGCAAAATTACCCATGTTGGAAACACACACTATAGCTCAGCATTACTGGAATGTAAATTGCTTTCATCCTATAAAAGAGAGTTCACAGGAACCCACATGGCCAGCAAAGATAAGCCCTCTTGATTCCCTGAAGGGATAGCTTCTAAGTAAAGGAATTTAAATACATTCAGAGAAGAATCATAAAATAAATGTGCCTAATCTCCTAACCCTGTAGGATAATACAAAAAAGATGAATGAAATCTCTAGGGCTAAAAGAAAAATTGACTTGGAAAGCCTAGTTCCTAAAGAAAAATATGCACTAATCAAAGAGCAGAAGATGACAAATTTGAATGTCCTTCATGTTTCCCTAAGACCAATCTCAAACAAATCTATTAGCAGCTAGATCGATCTTTTTAAGAACACCATCAATTTAAGCATATTTTATTTGAATCCTAGAATTTAAAATTTACATTAACATTAGTATATGACCTCATAACTTTGGTCTTAAAGTACAATGAGTTTTACTCTAGTTCTTATGCTAATATCAGTTTCTAAACATCAATTGAATTTTGTACATATTCTGAGGTATTACATCTTTTACAAATATGAAGAAGATACACTCTGACTACCAAATTACTTGAAATCAGTAGATAATTGATCTTTGATTCAAAAATTCTTATCAGAAAGGTCAAGATGAAAATAACATATTCTTATCTGAGAATCCTTATTCAGCTATTTAATGTATGGGCTATGGGACCAATCTCCCAGAGTTTCTACTATACCCTAGAAATATTATATCTTCAGTCTTTCATATATACCTGTTTCTGAGCACTTTACATATATAATGAAACTTCTGAAGGACCAACTAAAAAATTGAGATCATTAATCTTACATATATTGACAACTGCTTTAGCCTTTGAATACTTTGTTTCTCATTATATGAAAAAGGATCTATTGAGATTCTCACTGTGATCTTAGCAAGGGCCACACCTAGGTATAAGTAGCAAATGCACCATGCAATGGTAAAACTCCAGCAATGAGCCCAGCAGATATAAAGCCGTGCTATTAGGAAGCACATGTGATGTTTAAAAACAAACTTTGGCACATTGCAATTTTAAAGAGTTTATTTAAGCAGACGGTGATTCATGAATTGGGCTGCTGTAAACCAGAAGTGTTTCATGAGTTCCACCAAAAAAGTGGAAGGGGAAGGCTTTTATAAGGTGAAATCCAAAGCAAAGAAAATATTTGACTGGTTCGTGTGGAACAGTAGCCTCATTTGGATCATTCTAGTGGAAAGTCCTAATTTGAGGTTAGTTGATGTTTCTAATTGCTTAAGCTCAAGCAGTGGAAGGACCCTGGTTAGAAGTTAGTTGGTGGGTTTTTATTGGTCAAGCTTAAGGTTCATTTTCCTAGAATATGACCATTTACGCTGACTTGGTGTTGGTTTGCTTATGTAGGAACCGAGGGCTCTGGAGCAACCTCAGGCTACTAGCCTCTGTAGGGGAGGAAAAATATTTTTTCTTCAACCCTTGTAAGTTCTGGGTTGGAATGGATTCCTGTAACAAATAACAGATTAATAGGAGAAAAAGAAAAGTTTATTAATGTGTGCAGCACATCTCATGCAGAAGACACTTCAATGAAAAGTTACTCAAAGTAAAGGCTTAGAACTCCAACTGATATAGCATTTTCAACAGGAAAATGAATTTGTGGAGAATAACAGGACAAAGGGAGGAGTTTTAGGCTTCCAAAGGTGGGAAACTGTGAGAAGGCAAATAAATATATGGGACAAAACTAATAGAGTTAAGATTTTTTTGCAGATTCCTCTGGTACCCTCTCTGGGCCGATAGGAGTCTAGAGTTGTCTTCAGTAAAGAAGAATTTATATCCTGCCTTTAGGCAGAAAAAAAAAGAAAATAGAACTTTTCTTCCATTTGCTGCTTTTTAATTGCCTTCAACTCAAAAATAATTTTATTTCACAGAGGCATGTTTTGGGGATGACATTCCAGTTTCCTTCGCCTCTCAATTAATTATTTTAACAGTGGATTAAGTCAAACAATAAAAAGTAACAGAAACATACCATGAGAATAAACCTCCTAAGATGGTTAGGTCCTTCCTGTGGAGACAACATTTGAGAGGTTACCAGTGGAATCTCCTGAGCCCAAGACACTGACACCAACAATTTTACACAACCACACTGTCAGGCCTCTGGGTCTATAGATCTGTTACTTCAATCCTTTTCCCCCAACCTTGAAATATAAATGCCCAAAGGGACCAGCCCCATTTTAAAATGTTCTTGACTATCAAAATCTAAGCTGGAATGATCTGACCAGTCACTGTGAAAAACAGTGAGACTCCAGAGAAATCAGAAAGAAAGAAAAGGTTATTCATAATAAGGAAGATAATATGGCCCAAGGCTCTGCTAACTGCTTAAGTGCTTTCCACTCCAGACTTCTTTTGCTAGTATCATGACTCCTTTGAAGGCTTTCTCAAAATAGTCTTTCCTCATTTAAAAAGCAGCATCTCCCCCTTGATTCCCTAATCCCCAATCACCAGTTGAGGTTTTGCTGCTTTCATTCTCTTTTTTTTTCTTCTCTGCAATAATTTCCTCAAATTCCCAGTAGCCTCCTCTGTTATGTTTAGGCTCCTTGGCAATCAGCTGGGGGCAATATTTAATGATTTGTAGCTTTGTGGCTTTCTTTACAGACTATTTTAAGCTAGAGAGGGAAATTTTCATGTCACAGAATTGAGCTGTTACAGAAATAGAACAAGAGAAAGAATTTAACACCTTTCATTACACCCTTGCAGCTTGGGCTCCCTGTGCTTGGGGTGGCTGGTCATTTAGAACCCTCTTTCCTCAGAGTAATGACAGCTCTGAATCTGAGGCCCAGGCGGTCTGGAGAGGAAGGATCCTCATAAGGATGCAACAGGGTACAAGGAATTAGCAGACAATTAGTAATAACTAACATTTCCCCTTCCCCCAGCCATTCTTTGCCTTCTGCAAGAACATACTTGGCTTAGAAAAATGTTTTGTAGAAGCAAGGATTGCTCTTTCAAAACAGAAAAACAAAACAAAGAAAAAGAAATGAAAGAAAGAATCAATATCTTCTTAAATTTTATTTTTAAAACGGCAGAGGCAGGCAGTGGGAAGTGGAATATGTGTGCAAAAAAGAAGTAAGCAGTTAATAAGCATAGAAGAAGGGGCAGAACAGGATGAGTGAAATAAAGTGGAGATGACTCCTGGATTAAGTCTTTGCAAACTGTAATCTGGAAGTTGTTGATCTCCCCATAGGCATTCTGTTTTTTAAAAAAAAATCCTTAGGAAAATTTACCTTTCTTATTATGAATGTCCTTTTTTTCCTTTCTGATGCCATTAAAATGAAATTACTCTGTCACAATCTGAGACTGCATCTCAACCTCCCTTGCTGGTAAAATAATTCCTGCTAAGATTTTAACTTGATAGTCAAGAACAGTTTAAATTAGAGAAATGCTGAACTAAGCAAACTCTAACTGTATTTGGGTTATTGTGATTTCCCAGCCCTTTAATATATATATTTTAAGGGATAGAGTTGAGGTGAATACATAGCAGTGCTTCCAAAATTTAGTCTTCCATGGAACTCTTTTCCTAAGCAGCTTTTATCTCCTCATGGAAGATGAACACTTACAGGAAAATAATGAGTCCTCTACTAAAGTACAATATGTTGGTCTCAGGACCCCTTTGTACTCCTAAAAATTACTGATGACCCCAAAAAGCCTTTGTCTAATAATATTTACTATTTTGGAAATTAAAACTAAGAAAATTCAATTTTTCATTAATTCATTTAAAAATATAATAAATGTATTGCATGTTAACATAAATAACATTTGTACTTTTAAAAATAACTATATTTTCCAAAACAAAACTATTTTGTTAGAAGATTATTATTGTTTCAGATTTTTACAAATCTCTTTAATGTCTGGATTAATAGAAGACATTTAGTTTCTCATGTCTGTTTTTGCATTCTGTTATGATCTTATAAGTAACGTAGTCTCTGGAAAAGTCCACTATACACTAGTGAAAGAATAAAGTTGAAAAATGCCAATATCATCTCAGTATCATTATAAAAATAGTTTGGACTTCAAGAATCCCCTGAAAGGGTCTGTGAAAAGTAAAGTAGAGGTTCTTCTTCAAAGACTTTTCTCCCCGTCTAATTAGGAATAAATAGTAACTTCTCTTAGAAGCAAAATTTATTCAAACACCTGTGCTAACATTCTTAAATATCTACTAGCTGTAATAAATCAATGTACTTTATGTTCTTAGCTCCCATAATTTAGCCTAAATATTTGTCCTGGCATGCTTATACTGGTCCAAGCAAGCATTAGGTCACAGCCTGTTCCTCTTCCTTATTTGAAGGTCTTTTTACTTTTCTCAGCATTCCACAAGTTACTTCCTCATTCCTTTGTTCTCCTCTGCCTTTGCCTCTTTTAAAAAGTGCTAAGTTGCTAGCCAATCAGGACAAATACAGAATGTGAGGTCCCATTCCAGCCAATGGAAACTGGACACAGCAGCAGGGTGGACGCATCAGGTTATAAATGACCCTGTCTCCTTTGCTGGGTGTACTCTCATGGCAAAACTGCTGGCAAGTGTACCCTTTCTGCAGAAAGTATAAAAATGGCCTTGCTGAGAAAATTAAATTTTTGTTCAAGTGCTATTTCTTTATGGCACCAGGGAACAAGCATTTCAAACAGGTCTAAATGACCCTCCTAGGGAAACCCTAAGCATACTTTGAAAACTTTTAGACAACATGAATAGCCTGTGGGAAGAGGAGGGGAAAGAAGGAAAGAATAAACCTTCTATGAGTGTCTACCATATGCCAAGAAAACAGCTCGGAATTCTGGAGGGTTTTTTATTTTATTTTAGGTTCAGGGGTACATGTGAAGTTTTGTTAAATAGGTAAACTCATGTCACAAGGGTTTGTGGTACAGATTATTTCATCACCCAGAAATTAAGCCCAGTTCCCAATAGTTACCTTTTCTGCTCCTCTCCTTCCTCGCACCCTCTGCCCTCAAGTAGACTCCATTGTCTCTTTTCTTATTTGTGTTCATAAGTTCTTATGATAGGAATTTTCATTAACATTAATTCACTTCATGTAGTAACCACATAAGGCAGTAGTCATTATTTCCTTTGTCTATACAGGACAGATTCAGAAGGATTCCTTAATTTACCCAAGATCAAACAGTTGGTAAAAGGAAGAACCAGTTTGAAGCTAATTTATGGACACTAATATATCTTAAAGAAAGCATTTTCAATGTTATGTTACTATATTAATTTTCTATTGCTGCATAAGAAATTACCACAAACTTAGCAGTTTAAAATGGCACCCATTTATTATCTCACAGTTGTATAAATTAGAAGTTCCAGAGTTGCTCAAATGGGTTCTCTGCTCTGAGTCCCACATTCAAGCTGTTAGACCAGCTAAGTTCTTATCTGGAAGTTCTGAGGAAGAAAGTGCTTCCAAGTTCATTCAGGCCATTGGCCAAATTCAGTTCCTTGCAGTTGTGGAATTGAGATTCCTGTTTTCATGCTGACTACTGGCCAGGGGTTACTCTCAGTTCCTGGAAGTTGTTCTAGGGTCCTGGACACCAACTCTCTCCATCTTCAAGCCAGCAACGGGGAATCTCCCTCACAGGTAAGAATGTTGGCATCAACTTGCTTCTTTTTCCATTTCCCAACTTTCCCAGAGCTGAAATACATGTGCTGACCTCATCCATCTGGGGTCAGTAGCTCAGTCCTGTCACAGGGCCAGCTTTCTGATTTGCTTAATGGAACCAAGCAAATAAAATCTCTGTTTCACAGCAGCTGAGTTGTTATCTCCCTGCACCTTCTGGGTTCAAATAGTCATTCAGCCTTGGCATCTACTCTCAGGCCCTGGGTTCCATGTCCCCAATATTCAATGAGGAGGAGGTTAACTTCTATGGGTCACAA
The DNA here is from genome assembly GCF_028885625.2 of Pongo pygmaeus. NCBI lineage: Eukaryota > Metazoa > Chordata > Mammalia > Primates > Hominidae > Pongo > Pongo pygmaeus. The sequence continues at coordinate 140,188,565 of NC_072376.2, forward strand.
TGCCTGTCTTCTTTCATTTCTTCTCAAAATGTCTTTTCTCCTTTTTTCTTTCCTTCTCACAAAGATAAATTTAGTCACTCATATCACTGTTCTCAGCAAGTACTAAATTTAGAGATCATCTCTATAGAACATTGCTATAAAACAACTTCATTAAGTCCATAGTATATAATTTAGGACTAAAGGATTTAGAGTTCTACAAATTCTAGTCAAAATTTATTATATATTAGAAAGAATTAATATTAACTTTGTTTAGAGAAATTTATAACAACATTACAAAACCCTTTGAAAACACTTAAGATCAACTCTCTTTCCTCTTCTCCCACTGGGTGGTTGTAAAATTAATACCATGCAAAAAATACTACACGCTTTATAAGCAAACATTTGTTTTTTGTTTTTTGGTTTTTTTTTTTTTTTGCTTTATTTTTTATGTAAATTTACACTTCTAAAAGAGAAAGCATTCAGAGAGTAATATCACTAATTGCTTGTCACATGTGGATATTTGTTGTGACACGTGTGGAATTCCATCTCAGTAGTTACTGAGAGTGGAATTAGCACAAGGATTTATGAGTTGGATTATAGAAATTGTACACATACAAGGGGACAAGGAGAAAAAAAATAGGAGACAGAAGGAGAGGTGGGAAAAGAAGAGAGGAAACAACAGAAGCCATGAAGAGATATAGAGAACATTAGCATGCCATAAAAAAGAGCCAAAAATAATGGAATCATCATGCCTTGCATAATCAACTAATAATATTTGTTGGATCAGGCAGTTTTAAGATGTTCTGTTTGTATATCTAGGGATATACACAAGAAGAAAATATAATTGTAAACCTGTCAGGTCAGAGCTTTAAGAAATCTTCATATTAAACCAAAATTTATTTGGTCTGAGTTCCAAGGTTTGGTCTGAGAATCCAAGAATAAATGTAATAAAGGGAATTTCAGAATCCACAGTCAATGTGGAGCTGTCTTTTAGATTTATCTTCATGTATAGTTAACAGTATTATTCCAAAGAGTGGAAATCATGCTTTTTTAGACAAAATAAAAATCTGTGTGGTTTGCTGACATGGTAATGTGATTATAGTTCCTGAAGAATGAAAATTACACAAGGTCAGTACCATCCTTTGACAGAAATTGTATCCTAACTATTCTCAGAAGAAACTAGAAGTAGAGACAGATTCTTTAATATTTTCCTTTCTTTTTTCAATCATGCATAGATCTGTCATTTTTCACAAGCCTCATGTGTCATTTTGATGTAAGCTTGCTAGCGAGGATTTCCTTCTTGTTTTAGGGCTGAATAGCGAGGGCTGCCATACCTGTACTACAAACTGGGTGGCTTAAGCAACAGAAATTTATTTCCTCACAGTTCTGGAGACTACAAGTCTAAGATAGAGGTGTTGACAGGGTTCCTTCTGAAGGTCATCATGAATAGAATAATCCATTCATGGATTAATTAACTTTATAAGAAAAAGGAGAGAGACTTGAGCTAGCATGCTTAGCCCTCTCACCATGTGATACCCTACACTGCCTCAGGAATCTTCAGAGTCCCTACCAGCAAGAAGGCCCTCACCAGACGCAGCTCCTCAACATTGTACTACTTAGCCTCCAAAGCTGTAAATAAATTCCTTTTGTTTATAAGTTACTCTTTTTCAGGTATTCCGTTATAAGCAACAGAAAATAAACTAAGACACTAGTGTTTAAATTCTACCTTGGCTACTCACATAATGTTAGGTTGCCTACTATTTATTTCATCCTGTGAAGCAAATGTGTTCAATTTGATGAGTTTGAACATATGCAAATACCTATGATGTCATCCTGCAATCAAGGTGATAGACAAATCTAACACCTCTCAAAGTTTCCTTGTGTCTCTTTGTTTTCATTTTTGTTGTTTTTGTTTCTGAGGTAAGAACAATTAACATGAGATCTACCCACTTAATACATTTTGAAGTGCCCAATACCATACTGTTAACTATAGGCACCATATTATACAACAGATCTCTAGAACTTATTTTCCCACATAACTGAAACTTTATATCAATTGAACTCTCCCTTTCCCTACCCCAGCCCCTGGCATCCACTATTGTACTCTCTGCTTTGATGAATTTGACTATTATAAATACCTCATATACGTGGAATCATGTCATATCTGTCTTTGTGTGTCTGGCTTATTTCACTTAGCATGTCCTCTAGGTTCATCCATGTTGTCACAAATGGCAGGATTTCCTTCTTGTTTTAGGGCTGAATTACCTCCCACTGTATATATAGACCACATTTTCTTTATCCATTCATTTGTCTGTGAACACTTGGGTTTTTTCCATATCTTGACTGTTGTGAATAGTGCTGCAATTAATTAACACGGAGGTGCAGATATCTCTTCAAGATCCACATTTTAATTCTTTTGGACATGTACTCAGAAGTAGGATTGCTAGATCATATGCCATTTTCATTTTTAATTTTTTGAGGAATCTTTATACTGTTTTCCATAGCTACTGTGCCATTTTACATTCCTACCAACAGTATAGAAGTGTTGTTTTGTTTTTTGTGAGGTTTTTTTGTTTGGATAATAGCCATCCTAACATATATGAGATGACATCTTTAATATTGTTAAAATGTCCACACTACCCAAAGCATTCTACAAATTCAATGCTGTCCCCATCAAAATCCCAATTTTTTAATGAGGTAGATAAAAGCAATTATAAAATTCATATGGAATCACAAAAGATCCAGAATAGCCAACACAATCCTGAGGGAAGAAGAGCAAAGCTGGAGGCATTAAACTTCCTGATTTTAAATTATATGACAAATATGTACAGTAGTTAAAACAGTATGGAACTGGCATAAAGACAGATATACGTACCGATAGAACAAAATAGCCCAGAAATAATCCACACTAATACTGTCAATTATCTCCCACAAGGATTTCAAGAGTATTCAGTGGGGATAGAATAGACTCTTCAACAAATGGTGTTGGGAAAATTTGATATCCACATGCAAAAGAATGAAATTGGGCTTTTATCTTACACCATACACAAAAACCAACTCAAAGTGGATTAAGGACTAAAACACAGCCTGAAACTGTAAAACTACTAAAAGAAAACATAGGGAGAAAGCTTCTTGACACTGGACTTGGCAATGATTTCTTGGAAATGACCCCAAAAGCACAGGCAACAAAAACAAAAATAGACTAGTGAGACTACATCAAACTGAACAGCTTCTCCAAAGCAAAGGACACAATCAATAGAATGAAATCAACCTATGAATGAAGGCAACCTGTGGAATCGGAGAAAATATTTACAATCCATGTATCTTTTAAGGGGTTAATCTCCAAAGTATATAAGGAGTTCCTACAACTCAATAGCAAAAAAACCAAATAACCCAATTAAAAAATGAGCAAAGGGGCCAGGCACGGTGGCTCACGCCTGTAATCCCAGCACTTTGGGAGGCCGAGGTGGGAAGATCACCTGAAGTCAGCCTGGCCAACATGATGAAACCTCGTCTCTACTAAAAAAATTAAAATAAATAGCTGGGCGTGGTGGTGCGTGCCTGTTATCCCAGCTACTCGGGAGACTGAGGCAGGAGAATCGCTTGAACCCAAGAGGCAGAGGTTGCACTGAGCTGAAATAGTGCCACTGCACACCAGTCTGGGCGACAGAGTGAGACTCTGTCTCAAAAAAAAAAAAAAAAGAAAAAAAATGAACAAAGGACTTTTGAACAGACATTTCTCTCAAAACACACAGATGGCCAGTGGAAATATGAAAAGATGCTCAACATCATTAATTATTAGGAAAATGTGCCTTCAGCTCTTATTCTGTATAATAAGAACAAAGGAACAATAATTCCTCCGTGAGGAAATTGAATAGAAACCCCAAACCTGGCTGGTTCAGGCACCTGACATTGCCCGACTTTGGCACACTCCTGCCCCCCGGTGGCAATTTTTAGACATATAAAGGCAGTGGCAAGGACGAAAACAAAACGTGAAAACTGTAAAGCAAAAACCATGAGATGCCTTCGTTGTAATGCACACTGGCTTTTTAATTGTTCATTTTCATGCCTCCTCGGCATTTTTTTCACTCCTACTGTATCAATAGTCCGAAACAAACTATACAGGAAATTTCAGGAGTCATCCAATTACCCTAGAAAAATGATAGTACATTTGTTTTCATTTTTATTTTTTCTTCTTCTGTATTTTACAAGGATTTGTGGAGAATATCTATAGTTTTGTGACATTAATGTGTCCTTTTTTCTAAGTTGTGGTAAAATACACCATAACGTAGAATTTACCATCTTAACCATTTTTAAGAGCATAGTTTAATGGCATTAAGTATATTCACATCGTTGTGCTACTTTAAAGAAAAGATCATGTTTTTCTAATTTAAAAAATAATTATAATTATTGCAAATAGTTCAGAAGGATATTAAAAACAGAAGTAAAAAACTACCCCAAATTTTGCCACCAGAAAAAAAATTATTTTTTATTTTGTTGAACAATGTTCATGAATATCTAACCCAAACATTAGCTAAAGTCCTTGCCCCTGTAAAAATCAAGTATATTTTGGCTCTGACCCTAAATGCTCTGTTTCTCCACCTCCATTCTGTGTTTCACCAGCTCTGCATAGAGACCCAGCTGGCCACTGCCCTGTCACTTCACTATGAAGAAGAGTATTTCCTAATGAAGGTTGTCTAGTAGCATAAGCGGCTAATGCTTAAGACAGCAGTGTGGGCAGCAGAGAAAAGGAATCTATGGAAAATTCCATCTTATATATCCTGTCCTTCAAAAATTTCCTAAGCCTTTTCTACTCCAAGGAAATTTTCACTGTACTATATCTTCCACTTACTCCCTGCTGCTGGGCAATCCCCTTCCAACTTCTCTGGCTGGCATCTAGTCCCAAAATTCCTTTTAGTTTCTTATGAAGGAGAATTCTATCCCTTCCCCACCCATCACAACTATGCTAAAAGGAGCCATATCTTCATAACCAAGCACACATATCTAGCACAATCATTTCAGAGAATTCTGAGGCCATCATTTAAAGAAACAATTAGTTCTCTCTCTACATATGCGTAGAATTAGTTCTCTCTCTCTATGTATGCTAGAATTGGTTCTTGCTTTACATATGCATAGAATTTTTTATTTAAAAAAGCATCAAACTATCAGGGCTGCCACACTGTAAAATTCTTGAAGCACTGTTCACATCCCAGTTGTCACAAATGACAGGATTTCCACTAGGATGTGAATGGGACCCACTGAGGTTATGCATCTCTGTACGAAGAGATCTTTAATACCACACTTGTTACTTTATAACTCCACTGTATCATGGATATTTTTCCCTGTCACTAAATATGGCTATGTATCATTTCTTTAGTAGCAGTTGTAGGAGACCAGAATACACCATTCAAAATATGACAGTGGAAGACCAGAATGTGCCACCCCAAAATATACCTTTTTAGCATAAAGATTATTTTGAGCTGATTATTCTGAGAAATAGCAGACACACACAGGAGAAGTTCTGAAAACAGAGTAGAGGTTACCCTTTCGTAAGGGAAACTTACATTTAAAAAAGAAATCTCCATTTGTAGAGGTGTCTCCCTCTCTGTACCAGTAAAGGAAGTAAAATGTTATGAAGGGCAAAGACCCTCATTTAAATCTGCATAACAAACCTTTTCTTTTTTTGAGACGGGGTCTGGCTGTCACTCAAGCTGGTCTCAAACTCCTAGGCTCAAGTGAGCCTCCCACCTTGGCCTGTCAAAGTGCTGGAATTACAAGTATGAGCCACCGTGCCTAACTTCTTTTTTACCATGCTTTTCCTGGTCACCTCCCCATAACTGGGCTCCTCCAGATCCTTTTGTATTTAGCTAAAGATGGTAGTTCAGCTTGCATTCTAAGTCATCTCTCTCCCTGGGTATGTCCCATGTAAACATGAGTTGCACAGGTATACACATGAGGACATTGTTAATAAACTTCTATTTGTTTTTCTCTTGTTAATCTGTCTTTTGTTACAGGACGTCCAAGCCAGGAATTTAGGACAGACAGAAAATTATGTTTTGTTCCTTCACACTGCGAAGTATTCCATACTATATAATGTCCCATTGTCTGTAACCAACATATCTAACTAACTCCTTACAATAGGTAATTAGGTTATTTCCAATTTCCCATTATTATAAGCAGTGCTATTACTAGCTCCTCACATATATGCCTTTGTGAAGATACCAGATTATAACCTTAGAATACACTTGTAGATATAAAGGATATACACATTATACATTTTGCCACATACTCCCAACTGCCCTCTTAAGAAGTGCCAGATTTTACTACATAGACTCCTTTTCCTGTACTCGATTTCCAACATAGACATTATTATATTTTTCTCCTTTTTCAATAAAATGGGTAAAAAAAATGACATCTTGATAAATGTGTGTTTTCTGTGGTTACAAGCAAAGTGGAACCTCTGTTTTATATATTTATTGGCCATTTGCACTTCTCCATTTGTAAATAACACCTTTATCTTTTGGTCCATTTTTCTATTGGCAGGTTTATCTTTTTCTTGTCAATTTGCAAGAGCTATTTAAAAATTAGCAACATACTTAAACAATGTTGGTTTTTATTTTACATTTTGGAAATTGCCTTTACCTCAAGGGCTGCCCACTGTTAAAGCTAGGCCATGAGACTAAAACTTACTGTTTCAGCGAAGTGGTGAATAGGAAGAAGAAACAAAAATCAAATTCCTGACTTGGAGTTCCAAAATAGGCACTTGATATTGTTACTGGTGGAAGATATCTGAATTACTAGTAGCAAATCCCTACAGGTATGCAGCAACCTCAGTTCTTACCTCCTCAGAAGAAAGGATTCAACTGAGAGACATAAGGCAGAAAAAGAGACCAAGGCAAGTTTCAGAGCAGGAGTGGAAGTTTATTTTAAAAGGCTTCAGAACAGGAAAGAAAGGAAAGTATGCTTGCAAGAGACTCCAATAGACACTGCAGACTACTGCTGGGGAGAGAGGGAGGTGAACAAAGGTTGAAAAACTATCTGTTGGGTATTATGCTCACTACCTCTGTGACAGGTTCAGTCATACCCTAAACCTCAGCATCACACAATATACCTTGGTAACAAACCTGCACATGTACCCCCCTGATTCTAAAATAAAAGTTGAAAAAGAAAATAAAAGGAGCCTAAGACACTCCCTCAAGTTTTGTATAGCTAAAGGAATAGCTGAGGCCAGGTGCGGTGGTTCACGCCTGTAATCCCAGCACTTTGGGAGGCCAAGGCAGGCGGATCACGAGGTCAAGAGATCGAGACCATCCTGGCCAACATGGTGAAACCCCGTCTCTACTAAAAATACAAAAATTAGCTGGGCATCATGGCACGCACCTGTAGTCCCAGCTACTTGGGAGGCTGAGGCAGGAGAATCACTGGAACCTGGGAGGCGGAGGTTGCAGTGAGCCAAGATTGCACCACTGCACTCAAGCCTGGTGACAGAGCGAGACTCTGTCTAAGAAAAAAAAAAGAAAAATACCTGAGAGAGTTTCAGCAGACGAGATGCCATATTAGGTCAGAAATGTGCCTTCACCAGATAGGATATTGATTATATAAGCCACATGTCATGGCAGAAGCAAAAATATCAGAGGCAAAAACGTGAACAGCAGCTGCAGTGAGGATAGAGGCTATAAAGCAAAGTGCATATTATCAGACCCCAACAGATGACAACTGGACCAGTTTCCTCCTTCTACCAATGCCAGGGCACCATGTTAACCACCTGGAATACAACTGCCATTTAGGGAGAGGGGGCACAAGAAGGGAGGTATATAGATTAGACAAAAAAGTTATCAGTATCAAAATGGAGTCACTGATGTGAAGCCCTAATAAAAGGGAGCTGGAGGCCATGAAAAAGGGGTCCTCATACATGCATATCTATGCTGGGAACTCTGCAAGGGATTCCTTAAAACTGCAGTATTCTATATGAGCTGCTTGCCCAAAGACGCTTGCCTAACAATGACTGTCTCTGCCAATGAGTTAATGCCAACTATTGCAACAAGCTCCAATAGTCTTGTTCCAAAACAGCTTCTGTGGACTTCACCTTTCTGTCCTTAAAAGCTTTCCCCTACCCCACCTCCCTTGGATGCACCTATGATCCATCATAGCATGCATATCCTGGATTGCAGTCTCCTGCTACTCTGGAATAAACTCTCTGCTCTGGAAGATCAGTCTCTCTGTTGCTCACTTTAGGTTGACACAGAAAACCCTGACCCCTGAAAAATCACTACATTTAACTAAGTTTAGTGGGAAATGACTAGATTAAATGTTTCATTGCCAAAGAAGACAATTAAAATTTGTGCTAATATTGAATTTTAAATAGAGAAAGTTATACTTTTAAACACTAAAGTTTCCAAGATAAAATTATTTCCTGGTCCATATTAGTACATATGTTGCCCATATTTTTACTATACTGTAATTTACCTTTTAACCTTTTGGGGGTTTTGTTGATGGTGTTTTTTGTTTGGTTGGTTTTTGCCTTACAGCGCATGTTTGAGTGTATTCTTTTACGCTTTCTGGATTGGGTATGATGCTTTGAAAGGTTTCCTTAGTTCCCAAATCATAAAAATATCCAACTATATTTTCTTCAGTATTCTTAAGGCTTCAATTTTTGTAAGTAACACTTTGATGCATCTAAATTCAATAGTGCAAAAACAATCTATAATTTGATGCATCTAAATTCATTTAAGTACAGAGACTAAAAAAAGAAATCTGGCTTTTTTTCCAAGTGATCATCAGCTTTCCTATCATAATTCATTAGTTTTATCTTTTCCTTAGTAGAATTAATAACATCTTCATCATAAATTATCTTTCTTTATATATAAAGAATTCAGTCTTTATCTGAAACCTGCTTTATCCCATATAGCTACATATTTTAACTGTTAAAGATTCATAACATATTTTAATATGTGATACCTTCATTAAAATTTATTTTAAGAAATTTCCTGGATATTTTCACGTATTTCTTATTTCAGATAAAATTTAGTTTTTCAAGTTTCCCCAAAATATATTTCAAGCTTTGTATTCAATGAAATTATATATTATTTTTACACTATTGAGTATTTCTATTCAAAATGTTACTAATTAATGATATGGACAGGAGACAGGGAAATACTGGGTAGAAGAGGGCGATTCCCCGGCAAAGGCCCCACCCTCAAGCCTGGAAAACCGCAGCCTTAAATGGAAACAGGCATTCCTGTTTTTGTGCCCAAATGTTGCCTTTTGGCCCATCATCCCCCCCATCCTATACCCATATAAACCCCAAACCCCAGGCTCCATGAGTATACGAGCAGAAGAGCAGAGGAACCGAAGAGTGGCACCACAGAGAAGGAGAGAAGAAAAGGAGTGTCTGAACGTCGAGAAGAGTTCAGCTGGGGATGGTCAGAGAGGAGATTGGCTGTGGAACAACTGAACTCCGGGGGAAGATCATCTTCCCACTCCATCCCCTTTCCAGCTCCACATCCATACTGCTGAGAGCCACCTCCATCCAGCAATAAAATCCCCCACATTTACCATTCTTCAATTTGTCTATGTGAATTGATTCTTCCTGGACACCAGACAAGAACCTGAGTACCAAGATGGCACAGAGCTGGTAACACTTAAGCCATCTGAGACAGCAAAGCTAAAAGAACACTGTAGCATGCCTACTGGGGCTTCAAGAGCTACAGGCACATACCCCTAGACACTACTGTGGGGCTGGAGCCCAAAAACACTTGCCCCAGCTCCTGCCCCTGCCTGTCTGCCTGCTCCCCCTCCTGTAAGGGGTTTGAGAGCACAGAAGCTGAACAGACGAGCCACACTCCTGTCATACATCCTGCAAGGGGGATCAGGGAACTCTCCCATTTCATTAACATATGGAAATTAATAGCTTTCATATGTATAATCAATAATCAGTTAGAGGATATAAGAATAGAGAAAAGGTGGCCAGGCACAGTGGCTCATGCCTGTAATCCCAGCACTTTGGGAGGTCGAGGTGGGTGGATCACTTGAACCCAGGATTTTGAGATCAGCCTAGCCAACATGGTGAAACCTCATCTCTACTAAAAATACAAAAATTAGCCTGGTGTGGTGGCAGACGCCTGTAATCCCAGCTACTCAGGAGGCTGAAGCAGGAGAATCACTTAAACCCATGAGGCAGAGGTTGCAGTGAGCCAATATTCATGCCACTGCATTCCAGCCTGGGCAACAGAGCAAGACTCTGTCTCAAAAAAATAAAGAGAAAAGCTCATTTATAATATCAACCAAGAAGTTAATATACTTGGGGAAATTTACCAAGAAATATGCAAAACCTACATCAGAAAAACTTTAAAACACTTCTGAAGATATAAAATATAGCTAAATAAATAGAAAAACATGATGACTCAACATCTTGAAATGTCAGTTTTCCCTAAGTTGATTTATAAATTTAATGTGATCCCAATAAAATACTAACAAGCTTTCTATGTAACTATTGATAGACTATACAATGCAATATTGAACTTCATGTAGAAAAATGAACATACAGAATACACAGAACAACACAAAAAATAAAAACTGATGGAGGAAGGGATGACTAACCCTACCAGGCATTGAAACACTATAGAACTGCTATAATTAAAATAATGTAGTATTGTGCATAAATAGGCAGACTAGTCAAACAGAATAGAAATTTTAAAAATAGACTCAAGTACATATTAAACTTCAGTATATGATAAAAATGGCATCTCAAGTCACTACTACAAAAATTGACTTTTTCATAAATGGAGTGAGAACAACTGTTTAACCATCTGAGAAAAATCAAAATTAAATTTGCACCTCACAGCACACTCACATGTGCATGCACACACACACACACACACACCTCTAAATGGATTAGAGATATAAATATAAAAAAAGAAACCATACAAGTACTAGAAAACATGGTTGAATTCTTCATTAACCTGTAAGGGATAATTTCCAACCATAACTAAAAACACAGAAGCAGTTTTTAAAAGATTGATACATTTGACTACATTAAAAATCAACAACTACTCATAGCAAAAAAAAAAAATCAACTGACAAACTGAGAAAAAAATATCTGTATCATATATGTCACAGATAAAGAACTAATGTCCTTAATATAGAAGTAACTCTTAAAATTAAGAGATAAAATATCAAAAACATGACAGAAAAATGGGCAAAAGACATGAACGGATGATTCACACACACCAGAAAAAAGATATAAAAATAGTCCTTAAATATATGACAACATTTTCATCTTCATTCATGATCAAAGAAATGCAAATTAAAGCAACCACTCTCTTGGCAAGGCTTAGGGCAATAATTATTCTTATATACTGCTGGTGGGAAAGCAAATACAACAGTTAAAACACAATAATGGAGGGTATCACCTAGTGCTGAGCTTTATAGTCTAATTTCAACATACTGTGCTAAGTGCCAGAATGTCATGAGAGCAAAGAGGAGAGCATTTACAGTAGTAGGAGAGAGTTTCCTGGAGGAAGTGATGCCTAAACCAGTACAAGTGAGTCAGAAGAAAGGAAAGGGGAAGGCAAATGTAAAGAGCCTGAGCTTCATCACATCAGCAAGGTGGAGCCATTGCAGTATCTCATAAAAAGTGGTGGCACTCAATTCTACAGCAGATATAATCTTGCCAATGGGACAAGAGTACCTGATGGCCAACAGGCCATCTCTCCTCAACAGTACCAGAGTTGCCCACTTTCACTATCCTTTTTCTAGCTTTCATGACCGACGAGGACTCTCTAAGTGAATGGATGCAACCACAATCAGGTTACAGTGACATCTGGCTTACCTACTTGGCCTCTTACGATCTGATCGTTTTGCGCTAATATTGAAGTTGTGCCCCCAAAGTGTAATCTGATTCCAAGGCTCTTGGGGAACACCTCACTAAAGAACCCATCTCAGGGTATAAATCATCAGGTGATCCTTTCAAACATATTGTACATAGCAAATTGCAGAGAACAATGGCTGTTCAACACGAAAACTGGGTAGTAAATTACAGAAACGGTTTAGCAGACAAATGATGAGGATGCAACTAGGACAATCATGATGGATGCAGAGAGGAGAAGCCAAAGTTAGCTGACATCACACCTTTCTTCCACATACAGAACAATTACTTCTTTTCATTATAAGGTTTAAGCCTGAAAATATCTTAACCCAGAATTAAGTATGACAATCAAAATCAAATATCACATATACAATAGGAGGGCTTTATAATTCCCTTTATTTTTATTTGTCCATTCAGAATTCATTCACTTGTTTAGTATTGTTCTATTTTTTTAAAAGTGGCATTAATGGTAATGTTCACTGAGGTAGAATTTACCTGGTACCGTACCTGTACAGATTTCATATCAGTCTCATAACTGTAACAATGAAAACACAAACACAAAAGTGGCAGATTTTTTTTTTTTTAGATGGAATCTCACTCTGTCGCCCAGGCTGGAGTGCAATGGTGCGATCTCGGCTCACTGCAACCTCCAATTCCCGGGTTCAAGTGATTCTCCTGCCTCAGCCTCCCGAGTAGCTGGGATCACAGGTGCCCACCATCACACCCAGCTAATTTTTGTATTTTTAGTAGACATGGGGTTTCACCGTGTTGGTAAGGCCTGTCTTGAACTCCTGACCTCAGGCAATCCATCCACCGGCCTTGGCCTCCCAAAGAGCTGGGATTACAGGTACAGAATTTTTTTAAGTGATCAGACTTTTCGTTATGAATGAACCTCATGAAATGAAGTTAGCCACATCTCCAGAAATGGCACTCAGTATTTGTTGCAGAGGAACTGGCAGAGCGCTACAAATGTTACAAAACATTACAAAGAAAATGGAGGCCGGGCATGGTGGCTAACAACTGTAATCCCAGCACTTTGGGAGGCTGAAGCGGGTGAATCACCTAAGGTCAGGAGTTGGAGACCAGCCTGGCAAACACGGCAAAATGTCCTCTCTACTAAAAATACAAAAAAATTAGCTGGGTGTGGTGGTGGGTGCCTGTAATCCCAGCTACTTGGGAGGCTGAGGCACAAGAATTGTGGCGGTGGAGGTTGCAGTGAGCCGAGATCATGCCACTGTACTCCAGCCTGGGCAACAGAACAAAACTCCATCTCAATAAAAAAGAAAAAGAAACAGAAAAAGAAAGAAAGAGAAAGAGAAAGAAAGAAAGAAAGAAAGAAAGAAAGAAAGAAAGAAAGAAAGAAAGAAAGAAAGAAAGAAAGAAAGGAAAGAAAGAAAGAAAGAAAGAAAGAAAGAAAGAAAGAAAGAAAGAAAGAAAGAAAGAAAGAGAAAAGAAAGAAGGAGAAAGAGAGAAATAAGAAAGAGAGAGAGGGAGGGAGGGAAAGAAAGAAAGAAAGAAAGAAAGAAAGAAAGACAGAAAGAGAGAAAGAAAGAGAAAAAGAAAAAGGAGCTTTTCTAGGTTTGTTTTCTGTCAATTATGCTATTGCAGAAAGGCATTTTTTTCTTTTTTCTTATTCATTCTCCTTGACTGTAATCAACCAACATCTCAAAAAAATTACTTATCATAATAAACTTTAGTACCTTTATGTTTATAGACAGCTTAAATTAGTTCCTTCTTTTTAGGTGAGATTCTTCTCTTCTACATTTATGCTGTTTTCAACTTAACTTCACCACTTCAACTGGTGAAGTTAAGTTGAAACTGAATATATATATTCAGACATACATATATATGTGTCTGGATCTGTGTACGGATGTATATACATATACATTATGCACTATATGCTTTGCATTGCATCTTCAGTTATTACATAATGTAAAAAAAATCACAAAAACAAGCCCTTTTTTCCTATAAATGTTTGTCTAGCAGCTTAGGAAAATGATCTTTGCAAACTTTATCACTTACCATTCAAGTTATAGAATCAATAGCAGGCTTGAGACTACAGTAGCATTTCCTAACTTCAACAGCACAAAAGCTGTTTCACACATGTGAGATGAGAATTTGATTAAGCTTGCAAAAGTTTTCCTTTTAGAAATGATGTAGATTTTAAAATTTACGTATCTAGTATTTTACAACTTGCTTGAGAATTGCTTCAAATCCTACACCACACAGGCCTTTAACTTTAACAGTATTTGCCTCTTACCTAATGCCATCTGGTGTAGATCAACATATTATATATAGCATCATCTCCAAAGAATTTTCTGTATTATTTATAAATATTATAATATGGATTGTAATAAGTTATGGAAAAAATGCAAACACATCTGGAGGTCATTTAACAAAAATCAATAAAACCTTTATAAAGTGAACCATTATTCATATGTTAACCTGATTGGCTTACTAAACATTTCCATTGTTTCATTAAACATTGCCAAATTGTCCAAATATGGCTCAGAGTCTATCAAAAGAATCAGTGGCTACATAAAACACTAATTAAGTTTTTCATAACACTATTTTTTAGAAAGCTATAATCCTCTCACACTGATGAATCTTTATTTAGGCAATAGAAATGTGAGCACTTCAGCTACACAAGCAAAAGGAAATAGAAAATTATCACTGTCCATGTTCCAGGCAATCTATATAATACAAACTACCCATTAAAGATTACTTTGCCCAAGTTTTCTAAATCATTTTTCAAACCTCAGCGTTCCTTTGTCTATGCCAATATAACTATCAGACATTCCTATAAAAGAGCTTCCTCACACATTTTCACACCACTAAAACCACAGTCACACATATTTATTATCCCAATGGACTTTCCCTTACAAATTCCTGTTGATTTTAGCAGGACACACCCATTCCCCTGAGTATAGTCAGCTCTTCTCATCTACTCTAATGAGAGAAAACATTCTGTTAATAAAGCAGGTGGCAACCATTATAAATGTCTTATTAAATATTAAATAGTGGGGGTTTTTCTGACCTAAGGAACAGTAATAGGCAATATTCCAAACTTATGCACTATACAGGCAAAGGAGCTTTTTTATAGACTCTTTCTAGAATTAAGTGGTTTGACATCTCACCCTGATAGACAGGAAGATCACTATTTCTGACAGCCCACTTGTGCCAAGTACTGTACTGGGCATGTTATATACATTATTATTTTACAGACAAGTAACTAAGGTTCTTACAGGTTAAATAAGTTACGTACTAAAGGACACATAATTTTAATGCATCAGCCTGACTCCAAACCCCAAGCCCCTCCAACTTTTCCACACAGTACACATCCCCAGTCTTGGGGTATATAACACAAAAATGTAAAGGCATTGCAAATTAATCCACATCTCAGGCCAAGTTTACAGAAAGAATGTATCTCCTTCACTTTGCCTATAGTTATATGGTTTTCCCCTAGGTGGGAGAGGAAAAGATTACTAAACATCCAATCTTATTTAAACTCTAGTCCAATTCAGTAATTTGAACTGTCTGCACAGGTGGTATCTAGTGGTCCTTCTATACCATAATGTTCCCTGCCATAGAGAAGAAAGACTCATGGCTTAGATGGCAATGCAAATGGCACCTCCTCTGCTCTAGGAATTGAGTGCCCCAAATTTGCTTCTTGATATGCAAAAATGGGAGAATAAAGGATTTTAGAAAACCCTCTCTATATATACACAGGCTTACAAGAATATAATCTTGGAGCAAATTTGAATTGAGGAGATATATTCCTTCCATAACTTTTTCTCCTTCCTCACCTCAAGTAAATGAATTCATAGACCAAATAGACCTAAGGTTATATATTCAGAAAAGTGAAAGAGAAAAGTATATCAAGAAATTTCAGGCTATTTTTAGCAATCATAAAAGCATGAGCAGATGCAGCTGGTAAAATACAATGCCAATTTTGTGGAATAATTTTTCATTTGAAAATAAAATCTTTTTAATGTGAGTGTATTGTATACACTACGAGAATAAACAATGGATTATAAATTGTCACAAAATCTTTTAAGAAGGTTTCCCCATTTAACTGTCTTTTTTATAATTTTTAACTATTAAGAAGTAATTCTCAAAATACAACAAATATATATATATATATAATTGTAATAATTTCCATTGAATATCATTTTCTCTCCCAAAGTAACAGGAGTGATGTTAACTCTCTTGTATGTATTTTCCATGCTTACATTCGCACTCACACAAACATACATACTTGCAGATGTATGAATAAAGATTTTTTTGTACGGTTGTTGAAATAGTGTCCCCACCCAAATCTCATCTTGAGTTGTAGTTCCCATAATCCCCGCATGTTGTGGGAGAGAACCAGTGAGAGGTAATTTAATCATGGGGGCAGTTACCCCCATGCTGCTGTT
The DNA here is from genome assembly GCF_028885625.2 of Pongo pygmaeus. NCBI lineage: Eukaryota > Metazoa > Chordata > Mammalia > Primates > Hominidae > Pongo > Pongo pygmaeus. The sequence goes on from NC_072376.2 coordinate 140,204,828, forward strand.
CTCATGATAGTGAGCTCATTCTCATGAGATCTGATGGTTTTAAGGGGCTTTTCCCCTTTTTGCTCAGCACTTTTTCTTCCTGCTGCCATGTGAAAAAGGATGTGTTTGCTTCTCCTTCCACCGTAATTGTAAGTTTCCTGAGGCCTCTCCAGCCATGCTGAACTGTGAGTTAATTAAACCTCTTTCCTTTATAAACTGCCCAGTCTCAGGTATGTCTTTATTAACAGCATGAGAATGAACTAATACAATAAATTGGTACCCATAGAGTGGACTGCTGCTGTAAAGATACTCAAAAATGTGGAAGCAACTTTGAAACTGGGTAACAGGCAGAGTTTGGAACAGTTTGAAGGGCTCAGAAGAAGACAAGAAAATGTGGGAAAGTTTGGAACTTCCTGGAGACTTGTTGAATGCCTTTGACCAAAATGCTGATAGTGATATGGGCAATGAAGTCCAGGCTAAGGTGGTCTCCAATAGAGATGAGGAACTTGTTGGGAACTGGAGCAAAGGGGACTATTGCTATGTTTTAGCAAAAAGATTGGCAGCATTTTGCCCCTGCCCTAGAGATCTGTGGAACTTTGAACTTGAGAGAGATGATTTAATGTATCTGGTAGAAGAAATTTCTAAGTAGCAAAGTGTTCAAGAGGAAGCAAAGCATAAAAGTTTGAAAAATTTGTATCCTGACTATGTGATGGAAAAGAAAACCCCATTTTCTGGTGAGAAATTCAAGCCTGCTGCAGAAATTTGCATAAGTAATGAGGAGCTGCATGTTAATCATCAAGACAATGGGGAAAATGTCTCCAGGGCATGTCAGATACCTTTGCAGCAGCCCCTCTCATCAGAGGCCCAGAGGCCTAGGAGGGAAAATGGTTTCCTAGGCTGGGCCCAGGACCCCCCTGCTGTATGCAGCCTCAGGACTTGGTGCCCTGCATCCCAGCCACTCCAGCCATGGCTAAAAAGGACTGAGGTACAGCTCAGGTCATTGCTTCAAAGAGTACAAGCCCCAAGCCTTTGCAGTTTCCACCTGGTGTTGAGCCTGTGGGTACACAGAAGTCAAGAATTGGGAATTGGGGTTTGGGAACCTCTGCCTAGATTTCAGGGAATGTATGGAAATGACTGGATGTCCAAGCAGAAGTTTGCTGTGGGGGCAGAGCCTTCATAGAGAACCTCTGCTAGGGCAGTGCAGAAGGGAAATGTGGGGTCTAGAGCCCCCATAGAGTCCCCACTGGGGCACTAGCTCCACTAGTGGAGTTGTGAGAAGAGGGTCACCATCGTCCAGACCCTGGAATGGTAGATCCACTGACAGCTTGCACCATGTACCTGGAAAAGCCTCAGGCACTCAATGCCAGCCCATGAAAGCAGCTGGGAGAGGGGCTATACTCTGCAAAGCCACAAGGGTGGAGATTCCCAAGGCCATGGGAGCCCATCTCTTGTATCAGCATGACCTGAATATGAGACAATGAGTCAAAGGAGATCATTTTGGAAATTTAAGGTTTAACAACTGCCTTATTAGATTTCAGACTTGCATGGAGCCTGCACCTGGTTTGTTTTGGCCAATTTCTCCCATCTGGGATGCATATATTTACCCAATGCCTGTACCCCCATTTTATCTAGGAAGTAACTAACTTGCTTTTGATTTTACAGGCTCATAGGCATAAGGGACTTGCCTTGTCTCAGATGAGTTTCAGCATTAACTGAAAATGCTGAAACTCATTTCAGCATTAACTCAGATGGACTTTTGAGTTAATGCTGAAATGAGTTAAGACTTTGGGGAACTGTTGGGAAGGCATGATTGGTTTTGAAATGTGAGGCCATGAGATTTGGGAAGGGCCAAATGATATGGTTTGGCTGTGTCCCCACCCAAATCTCATCTTGAATTGTAGTTCCTATAATCCCCACTTGTTGTGGGAGGAACCTGGTGAGAAGCAGTTGAATCATGGGGGCATTACTCCCATGTTGCAGTTCTTGTGATAGTGAGTAAGTTCTCATGAGAGCTGATGTTTTTATAAGCGGCTTTTCCTCCTTTTGCACAGCACTTTTCCTTCCTGTCATCATATGAAGAAGGATGTGTTTGCTTCACCTTCTGCCATGCTTGTAAGTTTCCTGAAGCCTCCTCAGCCATGCTGAACTGTGAGTCAATTAAGCCCTTTATAAATTACCCAGTCTCAGGTATATCTTAATTAGCAATGTGAGTACAGACTAATACAATTGTATAAACAATCTATACACATTACTCTGCAATTTGCTTTTCTCATTTAATAATCATTGAAACTTAATTCTCATATTGGTAAATAATAATAATAATAATAAAGTCCCACACAAATAGTAATGGGCACATGTCAAAATTTTATTTGACTCATTAATGAGGAAACTAGCAGAATGAGGTTGATTCAATTTGAATGAGAAACTTGAATTTATATTCATATTAACAATGAAAAAAAAGAATACTTTAAATAAAACTGCTAGATTAAATATAAAATTGGCCACTGTCCTACAGGGGAATAAAATCATAACATTTGGAGTTATTTTTACTATACAAAAAAAAAAATTTCACCTTATTAGATTTCTGTAAGTTAACATCTAACTTTACCAAGTTTTAAAATTTAAGTGAGACCGTCTCTTTTCCCATGGTGAGAGCTAGATGACCTTTAGGGTGGCTTGTTAGAAAATGTTATAGCAGGATATTAAGATCATCTTTTTTGCATTATTTTTAAGTTTTGGAGAATTTTCCAAAACATAATAGATCACAGATATCCTTCTGGATTAGCAGATTTACCTCAAGTGTATTTTTAATAACTGCATAATCAACGCATAGTATAACTGTTCTATAAATAATCCAACAATCACTCTATTTGTGAACACACAGTTTTTGTCCAACATTTTGGCCACTACAAATAATGCTGCTTGAATATCTTTGTATATGTGTTTTGATACTGGTGCTTCTATCATATAAGAAAAAGTCCCCAAAATAGGGATATCTAAATCAAAGAAAATAGATGTTCTAATTTAATATCTATTGCCTCACTCTTTTATGAGTTTTCATAGTTTTGGATGTAGTCCTGTGTATACTTTTAACCTAGTTAAGTCAAAATAATCCCAACAAGATCGAAAATACGGGTAGCCTGCAAGCTGTGGCCATCCCATGAAAAGATAACAAGTAGGTTTCATGCCAAGAACTTAATGGCAATGATTACTCAAACTCTGAATCAAAAATGAATAAATAAAATATATATCTTTGTTGGTTACAAATAAAATGTTTATATTTTTCTGTTATTTCTTTCTCTTGATTGTTCTCATTCACTATAGTTATTGATTTTCTTACCACATTTGGTCCTATTCATGTGTAAATAAATAGTTTAACTTTTATTAATATATAATAACTGCTTTGTTTCTTCTGTAGTGCAAGACAATGTTAAAGTAATCAGGCTGCACTAACATTGTTCTCAAAACACTTGACTTCGTGAACATCTAATGAGAGGAAAAATATCATGTTCTTAACTAGGCTTTTAAAGTCTTATACAAAATATTTGTTAATAGAGAAAATGTAGAAACAACTTACACGTTGTCCCTCAATAAGAAACTGATGAAATATATTATGGTATATACATACTATGTAATATTATGCAGTTGCTCCTTCAACAGTCATTTGTACCAGGACTGTATCAGGTACTGAGGATAAAAGATGCTGGAAAGCAGACACAATTATAGTTGGAAGGACTCAAATCAGCACACTAATAAATTTATAACTACAAACAAACTAAAAGTCTAAAGGAAACACTATTGTATAAGGGCCTATAACACAAAGGAACCCAATCTAGACTTACACTGAGAAGGTAATTACTGATTTAGGGTCAATTGGTAAAAGAAAGGGAAGAACATTCCAGTCAGAAAGAGCAGCATATGCAAGTCCCTATAGCTAGAAGGTAACAGGTGTGGCTGAAGCCCAGGAGCTGGGAGAGTGCCAGGAGATGAAGCAAGGGAGGTAAGTAGAGCAAGACTAAAAACTCTGAGTCATGGGAAACCACTGAAAGGCTGTAAGTAGAAAAGTAACACAATCTAGTTTAAATTTTAAAAGATAATTCTGGCTGCACTGAGGAGGAGGATTTGGTTAGGAGCCCAAGTGGATGTGTGGAGACCAGATAGGAAACTGAACAGGTGAAACACTGGCACCATGTCTGTGGAAATGGAGAGAAATTGGCAGATTTGAGAGATAATAAGGCGATAAACAGAATTTGGATTTAATCAACTGGATTGAATATGGGAAGTTAAAGAGAAGGATTGCCAGGAGCAATGGGTGTCTGGTTTGTAAAATTAAATGGATGTGTAACTGGATTCTATGAAGCAAGAGCACAAACGGAGGACAGATTTGTGAGGGGAGAACATGATGGAATTGACATGGAAATATCAAGTGAGAAGTTGGATACTCAAACCTGAAATGTAAAAGAGAGATCTGGACTGAAAATAAAAATTTGCAAGTCATAAAATAAAAGGGCAATTGAAACTCTGAGAGTGAATGACATCTTGTAAGGAGAAAATATCACATGAAAAAAGAAAAAAGAGACAGAATAAAAGAGGAAAAGGAAGAGAGGGAAGAGGCGAGAGGAGACTAGGATTGAACCTGAAGGTACTCCCATATGTAAGGGTTGCAAAGAAGACAGAGAAGGAGTGGTCAGACAGGTAGCAGAGAAACCAGGAAAGAGGTAGATTTCTAAGAATTAACAGGTATATAGATTTAAGTGAGAAAACTTTTGAACATTACATAAAACCAGATTTTATTACTATAAAAAATTCAAATGATATACATAGACATAGATACTCATATATGTGTGTTAATACGTAGATAAAAACTGGGATAAAAGAAACACAAAAAACTGTAATAGTGGTTATCACTGGAGATTAAAGAGGAAGTTTAAGAGGCATGTTTACATTGTACTTTTTGCATTTCTATTTGTGATTAATCAATTAAATTACATATATAATTTAAGATTATATATATATATATATCTTGTGCTATTTCCTTTAAAGAAAAATAAAAATATGAAGAGAATTACCAAAACATCCAAAGGCAAAAAACAGCAAAAACATGGATATACTAAATAGTAGACAAATAGAGCTAAAATTTTAAAAACTATATCTGTCAAAATATCTGATAAACATTAAGTTACTATATGACCCAACAATTTCACTCCATTGTATATACCCAAGGATAATGAAAACATGTTCACATAAAAACTTGTACATAAATATTCATAGCAGCATTATTCATAATAGCCGAAAAGTGGAAACAATCAAATGTTCATCAACTGATGAGTGAATGAAGTAAATATGATATTCCACACAATGGAACACTATTCAGCAATAAAAAGGAATGAAGTACTGATAAATGCTACAACACGGAGCAACCTTGAAAACATGATGCTACATGAAAGAAGCCAGATACAAAAGGCCACATATTGTGTGATCCCATTTATAGGTAATGTCCAGAATACAGAACCACCGAGGCAGAAAGCAGATTGGTGGTTGCTAGGAGCTAGAGAATGGAGGAATAGAGAATGACTGCTTAATGAGTATTAAGTCTCTTTGGGGGATGATTAAAATAGACTGGAATTAGATAGTGGTGATAGTTGCACAACTTTATGAAAAAAACTAAAAAACGACTGAATTGTATACATTAAAATGGTAAATTTTGCAGGATATGGATTATATTTCAATTTTTTTAATGAAGGTGAGAGATACCTTGTGAAGTGAAGAAGGATATGACTCCTCTCTGAATGGTCAAACATTGGAACAGAGCTACTTTAACTTTACTACAAGCCTCCAGTAAACATCTTCTTTTTACAGCCTGGAAAAGAACAAAAAATTACCTGAAAATTCAAGTATATAAATATGTTAGGACATTATATTTCAGTGTACACTGGCCAGGTAGATCCTTTTATTACATCTAACAAAGAATAAAGTAAGGATGAAACTCCATGAAATTATAAAAAAAACCATATCTGAGATCTCGGCATTCCCCCCTACACACCCAAGCTCTATCAGTACAGCCCAGAGTCCTTTTCTTGTACGGACTATGCCCTTTCTTAATTATTGTTTCTTATCTCCAAAACTACTCCCTCTTTACTCTGATTTGTGATGCTGGGGCTGGAACTCTGCAAACCACAGTCTGCTTTGCCAGTTGACTACTGTCAGGCTTTTCTAACGGGGGGCAGACTGTAGGGCTGCAGTAGGGAAAAGAGACATGTTCCTTCCTGTCCACTTCCTGTTAGTTTTATTGGCTGTCTTCCTACTTCCTAGTTCAGCAACAGCAGCAGTACCTTCCCACAGCAATGGCTGACTCCAGTTTTTGGTTCTTCCAACACTTTCAGAACCAGCCTCAAGCATCCTTCAATGGATAATATTCCATTATATGTATGTACCCCAATTTTTTCCCATTCATCCATTAATGGATATTTGGGCTGTTTCCACCTGCTGGCTATTATGAATAGCATTGCTAGAAAGTGAAAGAAGCTGACACAAAAGGCCACATATTGTATGATTCCATTTATATGAAATATCCAGGATAGGCAAAACCATAGACACGGAATGCTGATTGGTGCCTTCCAGGGGTTAAAGAAAGGAATGAAGGTGGAGCAACTGCTTAATAAGTGTGGGGTTTTCTTTTGGGGTGATGAAATATTTTGAAACTAGAAAAAAGTGGTAGTTGCACAACATTTGTAAATATACTAAATGCCACTGAGTTATTGATTCTAGAATGATTAGTTTTATATTATGTCAATTTTGCCTCAACAAAAATAAATAAGTAACTGGGTGGTTTCTCCTGACTGGGCCTGGACTGATACATGGACCTTCATTACACCCACAGCAGCCTTCAAGTTTTCCTTTGCCACCTGAGCTGCATGGCCTCTCGCCAGCTATTGTTCTTGTCTTGTCTGTTCCTCCAGTTTTTACTGCTTGGGAAGTGGTTAATTCTCAACAGAAAGTATTGTCTTGACTTGTGCTGCCTAAGATACTAGTCACCAGCCACATGTGGCTATTTAAATTTAAATTTAATTAAATAAAAAATTCAGTTCCACAGTTGCACTAACCACATTTCAAGTGCTCATTACCCACATGTGGCTATGATGGCATGGCAGGCTGTCAGTATCGGCTGCTACCACCGTGCCAGCTGCAGTGGGGAGGTGTGAGCAGTGGTGGCAGGAGCAGCTGTGGGATCAGCAACGGCGGTGTAGGTCCCCTGTGCCTCACATGCCCAGAGCAGCTGGCTGTGCCACTCCTACCTTCATGCGGCAGGGCAGGACTTACCCCCAGGCCCAGAGCCTCCTCCACTCTGGACCCTCATCACTCTTGCCTACAGCCACTGTGGGGAGGGTGCTGGGATGAGGTGGAGCTGGGCGTGGGGTGGTGCTGCACTCCATGGAGCCGGCAGGAGCCAGGGACAAGCAGGAGTCCCCTTGGAGCCCGCTGCCCTGGGAGCTGCCACAATGGGGCTGGGCAGAGCTGCCCGCCAGCAGGGGAGCAGCATGGTTTGGCAAAGAGGGGTGGGCAGAGAGGGGCCCAGCGAGGACCTGGAGACCCCACCCCAGGTTGTGAGGAAGTGCGGCTGGGGCTGCCTGCATGCTCCATAGAGCAAGTGAAAGAGCCCTGCCCTCCCAGGTGCAGTATGGGGGCATCTCTGTACTCTGCACCCCGGGGTGCCTGGGAAGGCCCCTCCTGCCCCTGCAGGCTTGGGGGTGTCTGCTCCCTCCACATGGCCTCTCTCTGCTCCTAGCACTCTCTCCAATCTTGAAGTGGGGTTGGGGCCGAGTTCAGGCACTGTCACAGCCTATCCAGGTGTGCAAACACTCAGGGCAGCACACTTGAAACATGCCAGTTCCCTGCTGCCTCAGCCCACTCCTGACTTTGGGCAACAATGAGCATAGGGTCGGGGGAAAGCCAAGGGGAGACACTGAGGGCAGGTCAGTGCTGGCCTGCAGGTGCCCATTGGCATGAGCAGCCTGGGCACCATGGATGGTGGAAGGAGGCAGATAGGCACCCAGGTGGAAGGGGGCAGTCCCAGTTAAGCCCCATCTTCAAGCCAGGGAGGGCCTGAAGGATGGGGGCTCGGCAACCAGTCCCACAGACTGGAGTGGGAACTTGTGATGCCTTTTTCAGGCCCACCCATAGCAGCCCATAGACCAATCAGCATGCACTTCTTTCCCTCTGAGGCACATAAAACCCCCAGGCTCAGGCAGAGCTGGACAGACAATGGGGTGACCAGCTGCAGAGAGGAGCCACCCTCTCTGCTGGAAGCTAAACACTTGTTGGGACAACCTGCCTGCAGAGAGGAGCTACCCTCTCGGCTGGGAGTTGAACATTCAACAGGACACCCTAGCTGCAGAAAGCAGCTGCCCCCTGAGAGTCTCCTCTGAGCTGTTATATCACTCAATAAAGCTCCTCTTCATCTTGTTCACCCTTTACTTGTCTGCATACCTCATTCTGCCCAGTTGCAGGACAAGAACTCAGGACTTGCCAAATGGCAAGGCTAAAAGACAGCCTGCAACACAAACAGGGCTGAAACATGCCCCTTGCTTGCCACATGTAGGCCAAAAGAATAAGAGGTGAGCTGCAGCCCTTTAGGAAGCCCAGACCTGGGAGCTCCCCAACCCAGGGCTGTGACTCCCTCTTTGGGGCCCTGCAGTTTCTGGCATCTCCAAGCTTCTGGGCGCCACTGCATTCTCCAGTGCCAGCCGTGGAAGCTGCCTGCAGTGCACCTGGTCTGGCCACAGACTCTCTGAAAGCTGGAGCCCATGCCAGCACCTGGAGCTGCCCACCCCACTGCAGCAGCCCGCGTGACTGTGCAGTGGCTAAATCCCACAGTCGTTCACACACCACTCACCACTCCACACCTGACTTGCCCTTGGCGGGTGGTAGGATCCAGGCCAGTAGCATGAACTGAGCGCAGCCTGCCAGGCCGAGTGGGCAAAATGAGCCCAGCAGGCCTGAGCAAAACTCAGGCAAAGGCACCACCGGCTAGAGGTTTCCAGCCAGAAAAGCGACACCCCAGTGATCCCATAACAGCTAGTAGCTATGGCTTTGGACTACACAGAACATTCCCATCATCACAGAAAGTCCCATTGAATAGCACTGGTCTGCACTTCACCAAGGATCTTTCAATCATAAAGCCTCCAAAATATCTTGTCCATCAACCTGTAGTCATAGTCTTCCTTAGAGCTTAAATGAGAAAAAAAATCAGGGAAAAAGAGGTTAAGTCAAGAACAAACGTCTTTGCAGTTTTCACCACTTCACTCTAGTGTTTCTTCAACCCAGTAGCTTGGTTCTTATCCATCCTTCTCCCTAAATACACATCGGTAATTACTGCATTTACAACTATACATTTATTTTGATTATGCATTAGTTTGACCTATAAAACTATAAACTTCTCCAGGACAGAGTTTTTGGGTTTTTCATACACGCTCCTCACATTCAGTGGTAGATTCCTTGAACACTCATCAAGTACTTGCTGATTGAACATTTGATGAGGCTAGCTCTGGTTTCAGAGGATTGGTTCAAAACTGAAAAAATAAAACCTCTGCCAGCACAGTGGTAACACACTGCCTAAATAAACAGAAGTAATTTGCAATGCTTTACTCTTATTATTTCTTCTGGTTTTTATTTTTTAATGAGCATACCACTTCAAAAACATTCCTAGTGTGGCTCAGCCCAAGTAACTCCAGTAGGAGATGGAAGCCTCCTTTTATGAAAACCAGCCCCACGCTAAACCTTTTCTGTTCCTCAGTAACAGATCAGATCCAAGATCAACCCAGAGTAATAAAAGCCAAATGCCGTGCCCTTCCCTCAAGACTTTTCTGAGTGTGCTTCCTACCTCTGCTGTGTGGCTTTCAGAGAAGGCTCCAGGGAAACTGAATGGCATGTTCAAATCGCAGGGTAACTCATCAGTAGTCTTGAATGACTTTTTGCAAATTTAGATCAGATTTTAAAGTACTATAGTTTCGTTAATTACAACAACTTCCTCAATATTTATGAATACAGTTTGAGGTAAATCTGTGCTTTGTGCAGTTTGCAGACTATTAGTGTAGGAATAAATATGTGCCAGGCTGGTAAAGGAGTAATTCTCCTACTCATTGCATGTATGATATTGTCATTCTGCATTTATAGTGGAAATGATCACGATTCATGTAGGCTATGGTAAGTGGCTCAGCCTTGCTAAATGGAGGGAAAATAAAAGAACATGTTAGGAAGAAGGTAGATAAATACAGAAAGCCAAAGTCATAAGAGGCCTTGAGAATGTAAAAAAGATCCATTTGGGCATAAGAGTCAATTATCATTGGCTCTGCCACATGCTCATTTCTTAATTCTACTTCCTCTGCTACTTCTTTCTCCCTCCAAGCTTACACTATATTTGGCCAATTTTCAAGTGGCAAGCCCATAAGTAGAACCCAGTTCATAATCCCTGGAAGATGAATAATATGGTCTGTGGAATCCATCACTGCCCTTGCTAGGTGCCCTCGGGCCTTATCATTTCTGTGCCCATGGCCTGACCTCCACCTGCTAGATTCTGTATCTCCTTGTCTAAAGACTTTTTCACACAGCAAAAAAAGAAGTATCAGGGAATTAACACATGCTGGAGAGAGTTCTTCTCCAATGATGGGTGACATTACCCAGTTTCCCTGACCCTTGGGCAAACTCCCTGTGAAATGTATGTTCTACAATGGCTCCCAGGTTCTCTGGTGGATTAAGCTCTAGTTTCCCATGCTGGTAACTTGTCCTTTATTGGCTGCCTTCCCCTCTCTGTTTTATATCCTATAGAGTTTTCTGGGATCACCTCCCAAATAAACTACTTGCACTCAAATCTTTGTTTTGGAAGGTGCTTCTGCATGATCTCAAATCAAGATATATACTAATCACAATAGTTATCATTTGTTAAGGATATGCCATGTGACAGATATTGTTGTAAGAGCTTTATACCTATTAAGCCACTTAAATGTCATGCAGTGGATAAGATAGATACTATCATCATTCCCAGTGCACAGATGAGGGAACCACAGTACAGAGAGGTTAAATACCTGTCTTTTGAACCTAGTCAGATGGCTCCAGAGCCTGTGCACCTATATTAAGCTCTGCTGCTCGCTGCCTCAAATGGGCCTTTGAGATATGAACAAATAAATAAATAAAAACAGGAAAGGAATAAAATCAGAAATCCAGAAGTCACACTAATCAATTCATAAATTCTAAGGGCCTGACAGAGGAAGAACCAGCAGACTTGAATACTTATTGGATAAGAGGTAAAGGAGAGAGAGGAGCGAACATAAATGCAAAGATGATAGGAGGTATAATCCCTGAATAAAAATTTACATTACTTCTAGAAGGTTAAAGATGGCTACAAATGTTTTGCTACTCCTCCTATTGAGAGGTGGAGACTGTAATTTCCCTCACATTTAAATCTGGACTGATCTTAGTGATTTGTTTGACCAGTTATATTAGTCAGGGTTCTCTAGAGGGACAGAACTAACAGGATAGATGTATATATAAAGGGGAGTTTATTAAGGAGTATTGACTCACACGATCACAAGGTGAGGTCTCACAATAGGCCATCAGCAAGCTGAGGAGCAAGGAAGCCAGTCCGAGTCCCAAAGCTGAAGAACTTGTAGTCTGATACTTGAGGGCAGGAAGCATCCAGCACAGGAGAAAGATGTAGGCTTGGAGGCTAAGCCAACCTAGTCTTTCCACGTTCTTCTGCCTGGTTTTTTTCTGGCCGCACTGGCAGTTGATTAGATTGTGCCCACTCAGACTGAGGGTGAGTCTGCCTTAACTGACTCAAATGTTAATCTCCTTTGGCAACATCCTCACAGACACACTCAGGAACAGTACTTTGCATCCCTCAATCCAATCAAGTTGACACTCAGTGTTAACCATCACACCAGCAGAGTGCACAGGAAGCAATAGTCTAACTTCCAAGACTAGGTCAAAGAAGCCTTGCAGCTTCTGCCCAGTCTTTTAGGATGGTACCTCTGGGAACCTTGTACTACCATGTGAGAAGCCTTCCATGCTACAGAGGCCACAAGCAAGTGTGCCAACTGATGGTCTTGACTGGGCATAACTTCCCAACAACCCCTGCAAAGGCCCCAAAAAGCTTGTATCTTCCAAAACTGGAGTGCAGCATCTGTTTCAGAAGCAGCCAATAAATGGGTTCACTGTATGTAGAGACTTTTAAAACAATAATAAAATGGACAAAAAGTTGGTCTGCTTTTTGTTATTACTGTGAGCTGGCAATTCTAAACGATGTCAGTGGTAAACTATTATTACCTGAAAAAAATCTTTCATTGGCCTAATTTCTAAACAACCGCTGTGGTCATTGTTAAGTTTTAATCATATGCATGTGCACTTCAGATTAGCACATTTTTGTTACCTATTCTTTAATAAACATTATATTCTGCATGGAAGTAAATTCGGAGAACTCCTAGTTTTACCCCCAACACATCCAGCCTCAGCAACATGCTTATTTCGAGCTCTCTGTGGGAACATTGTGGACAGTTCATTCTCCTACCCCTGTAAGCACATATTCCTGCATTGCGATGTGAGAGTCAAACAATGATAGCACAGTAGTTGCAAAAACAAAGAAACAGACCTTGAGTGTCTTCAATACTCTCATTCTACTTGACCACTTAGAGTTTTAATTTGTATTTAACATCTAAAACAGTGAAACAAGGTGTAAATTACAAGGTGTAATATTGATGTTTGGTAAGTGCAAATTTTAGTTTATACATTAAATAGTTTGCTGAGTTTAAATAATATTTTTAAAAGTTAAAGTGTATTTTTCTATTTTAATTAATTATTTTAAATCTAAATAATAAAGCAAGAAAATGAAATATTACATGAGTAGTACAATTTAGCAGTTCCCTAAATTAAATCTTTTATAGACTTTTCAGCTTTCCTAAAACTAACTAGTTACTGTACAATTATTATCTAAAATATTATTATACTAGTCTGGAACAAAAAGAATCAAAGTTCAAACTATGCAGGTTAAATAGAACAACTAGTTAATACATAGTTGTGCATTTTTCCTTTTCTTGGTACTGTACTCCTGTACTTTCTTTTTCTTTTTCTTTTTCTTTTTCTAACAGACAGGGTCTCACTCTATCATCCAGGCTAGAGTGTAGTGCAGTGTGTTTTACTTTCTTTTTGTAAAACAGATATGATTATGTATGTAATACATACATGTATTACATATGTATACATATGTAAAACAGAATAGAAGAACACAAATATGCCCAGCAGATTTTTGAGAAATGTTCAAAATTAATTCAATGATGCTGGAACAATAGGACATCCATGTGGGCAAGAAAGTGAACCTAGATCTAACTTCATACTTTATACAAAAGTTATTTCAAAATGGATCAAGCACTTAAATGTAAGACCTAAAACTATGAAAAAGCATATAAAAAAAAGAGAAAATCCTTGTGATCTAGGACTAGACAAAGAGTTTTTAACTTGATACCAAAAGCACAATCCATGAAAGGAAAAACTGATCAATTAGATGCTTTATGAAAACTAAAAACTTTGGCTCTGCCAAAGACCATTGAAGAAGGTGAAAAGACACATTACAGACTAGGAGAAAGTATTCTCAAACCACGTATCTGAGAAAAGACTAGTATCTAGAATGTATAAGGAACGCTTGAAACTCAATACTTTTAAAAATCCAGTTAGGAAATAGGTAAAAGACATTTCACCACAGGGGATATGCAGATGGCTAATAAGCACGTGATAGATGTTCAACATCATTAGCTAGTAGTGAAATGCTAATTAAAACCATAATAAGATAATTCTATATGCCCACCAAAATCACTAAAATATAAAATAGTGACAACACCAAACACTATCAAGGATCAATAGAAACTGGATCACTCCTACATTCCTGGTGGGAATGAAAGTGGTACAGCCACTCTGGAAGACAGTTTGGCAGTTTCTCATAAACTAAACATGCAACCGCATGTTTAAACACAAACCAGCAATTGTACTCTTGGGCATTTATCTTAGAGAAATGCCAACTTATGTTCACTGAAAAATTTTTACATTCATGTTTATAAATGCTTTGCTCATAGTGGCCAAAAACTGGAAGACACCCAGATGTCTTTCAACGGACAAATGTTTAAACCAACAGTGGTACATCCATACCATAGAATACTTTGCAGCAATAAAAAGGAATGAACCACTGATACATCCAACAATGGATGGATCTCCAGGGAATTATGCTTAGAAAAAAAAGCCAATCTCCAAAGATTACAAAGTATATGATTCAATTTTTATAACATTCTTAAGATGACAAAATTATAGAAATGGAAAACAGATCTGTTGTTGCCAAAGATTAGAATGAGGGAGAAGGGTGTTATAAAAGGACAACACATTTTAGGAGGCCGAGGCAGGTGGATCACGAGGTCAGGAGTTCGAGAGCAGCCTGGCCAATGTGGTGAAACCCCGTCTCTACTAAAAATACAGAAATTAGCTGGGCGTGGTGGTGCATACCTGTAGTCCCAGCTACTTGGGAGGCTGAGGCAGAAGAATCGCTTGAACTCGGAAGGTGGAAGTTGCAGTGATCTGAGATCGTGCAACAGAGTGAGACTCTATCTCAAAAAAAAAAAAACCCCGGGAAACACAAGGGATCCTTGTAGAGATAGAACTATTTTTGTCTTTACTGTGGTGTGGATATATAAACCTACGCATGTGATAATAAATTGCACAGAACTAAATATGCACACACGGCACAAGTACGAGTAAATTTGCGTAAGACAGGCTGGATTGGTTGTGATATTGTACTAAGTAAAGGCTACAAAGGCTTCTCGGTACTATTTCTTAAAATGCATGTACATCTACAATTATCTCAAAATAAGAAGCTCAATTTTTTATATGCCTCTAGATTTAATCATCAAAATAATGCAATCTACTAATACTAGCCCTTAACACATAAAAGCCCTAATGAAATTGGAACAAGCCTCCTTAACTTTACCCGCTCTAGGTTGCTGTATTACGCAACATGACAATACATGTTACAATCAAAAGCGCTAGTGATCACCGAGATTGTATTGTTTTCTGCTTTGTAGGGAACTTGAGGTGCAGAAGGACAAAAAAGAAGGAAGCAGCTTCTCTTAAGAGAAGCATGTGTTCACTGCCTCACAAATGGTCCACAAGCAAGTCAAAACTTAAAAGGCAGAATAGGTGGCTGGGCGCGGTGGCTCACACGTATAATCCCAGCACTTTGGGAGGCCGAGGCAGGCGGATCATGAGGTCAGGAGATTGAGACCATCCTAGCTAACACAATGAAACCCCGTCTCTACTAAAAATACAAAAAATTAGCCGGGCGTGGTGGCGGGCGCCTGTAGTCCCAGCTACTCGGGAGGCTGAGGCAGGAGAATGGCGTGAACCCGGGAGGCAGAGCTTGCAGTGAGCCGAGATCGTGCCACTGCACTCCAGCCTGGGTGACAGAGAGAGACTCAATCTCAAAAAAAAAAAAAGGCAGAATAGGTTATTGTCTGCAAATGGACAGACAATACAGAAGAAAACAATCAGGTTGGGTGTGCTTGCCATAATGAAAACCTACCGCTACCTTGACTGACTGACCCGGGTAAGAAAACTGGGCTGCTGCTGCTTCTCATGCACCCTGTGTAGATACAAAGAATGAAAGGGAGCCCTGCCATCTCTTAGGGAAATATTTCAGCCTGGGTAACATAGCAAGACCCCATCTCTACAAAATACATGAAAATTACTCCAGCACGGTGGCACACATCTGTAATCCTAGCTATTTGAGAGGCTGAGGCAGGAGGTTCTCTTGAGCCCAAGGGTTCAAGGCTGCAGTGAGCTATGATCACGCCACTGCACTCTAGGCTGGGTGACAGCGAGACCCTGTCTCTAGAGAAAAAGAGAAGAAAAGAGAAGAGAAGAAAAAAAGAAAAGAAAATATTTCAATTCCCCCTTTAGAACAATGGCAATAAAACCACCATCTTACAGATACAACAACCAAAGAGCATAGGTAGGAAGCAAACTGCCAACGTCTCAGTTAGTAAGTGACAAAGCCAAGATTCAAAACTAAGTTTTCTAACTCCAAGGCCAATACTCTTTCCAAGGCTAGCTACATCATGGCTGCTAACCGCTTTAGACAGTCTTTGGCAAATAACGATACAGAACACTATAACTGGAAGAAGAAAAGCTGCACGATTAAATTAATCACCCTCACCTTTCATCGTGTGGGTTTTAAGTTTGGAGTTTGATAAACCTTTAAGTTTGGAGAGATAAACCTTTGAATTCACATGTGGGAAAACTGTTGCACATGAATATGTCATTTCATTAATAACACATAAAATGCTTTAAAGTACATTTGATCCTCACACAATCCTATAAAATAGGTAAGCCTGGATTTGTTATAACCATTTATTAAAACAAGAAAAATGAGGCTCAGTGAGGCTAAGTGGCTTGCCAAAGATGACATAGTTTTTATATTAGAGATGGAGCTGGAACAAGAACTCACATTCACTATCTGAAGGTTTTTTACACTTCTTTTTCTATTTTATTAATTATTTTACTTACAAAAGGGCATATATTAAAATCAACCACACAGCTTAAAAACCTGAACATTGCCATTTTTGCTGAAGTCCCTGGATCCCCTCCCAAAAGACCACTGTGCTTCCTAACTCCAAGGATCATCATTTGTATATCGTATAGTGCTAAGAGTGCCCTGGAGTTGTGCCTCTGGTAGTCCTGCCCCATCTCACCTCTCTCCCCTCAATCCTAAACTGTGTTTATCATTACCTTGCTTTTCTTAATACTTCACCACATATTTTTATTACTCTTAAAACATATTATTTAATTTTGCCTGTTTTTTATATTTTTTCATTCTGTTTCTACTCTTTTACGACTTGTTTTTTCACTCCATGTTGTGAGCTTCATCCCTGTTGATGTGAGTAGCTGTAGTTCATTCATTTTCAACTTCAGCGTGGTCTTCCACAGTATGAATTCCCCAGTGTGTTTGTCTAGTGTCCTGCCATTGAACATTTGGGTTGCTTCTAGATTGGGGCTCTCATAAACAACACAACCATGAATATTTTTATGTGTGTCTTCTGATCCACAAGAGCAAGAGTTTTTCCTAAGTATGAAAGTAGAAGTGTAATTGCTAGGTTGTAAGATTTACATATCTTCAGCAATACCAGACAATTCCAAATTTTCCAAAGTTTTGTACCAATTGATATTTTGATCATCAGTGTATAAGAGTTTCTGCTTTATCTACATCCTTAGCAACCATTGATATTATGCATTTTAATTTTTGCCACTATAAGTATAAACCTCATTGTACCTCATTGTAGTTCTAATATGAATTCTCCTGATTACAAATGGGGTTGAGTATCCTTTCACAATTTTGTATTCATTTCCGTTTCCTTTTTTGTGCAGTGATTGGTCATATCATTGGCCCATTTTTCTGTTGGATTGCCTGACTTCCTGTAATTGATTTTTTAAAATAATTTGTATATTAAGTAAAAATCTTTGTCAATTATATATGCTGCAAATTTCTTCTCTCAAGTTGAATCCTGTGTTTCACTTTGTTTAAGGTATCTTTTGATAAGCAGATCTTAATTTTAATGTAAGCATATTTATCAATACATTCATTTTTGGGTTAATATTTTCATCTGTGATGTGGTGAAAGATACTTAAAAATAACACAAAATAATCTTTGCACTCCTGGAATAAACCCCAGTTGATAACTATGCAATCTACTTTTCTGTGCACTGCTGAATTTGATTCTGTTTAGAATTTTTATATCTATATTTATGAATGAGATCGATCTGCAATTTTCCTTTTCTTACTCTGTTTGGTTTTTATATTAAGATTGTACCATTCTTACAACATAAAATAGAGAGTATCTGAAATAATTTTCTTATTGATATTATGTCTTCCTGGAATGATTTCTAGAATTCAGCAGAAGAGCTCTCTGATCTGGTGTTTTCTTTGAGAAAAGATACAGAACCACTGATTTAATTTCCTTAGTGGTTATAGGATTCAGGTTTTTAAATCCTTCTTAAGTCAATTAGGGTTAACATTTTTCTATGAGTTTTTCCACTTGGTTTTTAAATTTACTGGCATAAATTATTTTAATGTCCGCTGCATCTGTATTTATGTCCTCTTTTTCATTCCTTATTTTGTTTATTTGTGGCTTTTCTCTTTTTAATATAAATCTTGCCATCTATTTGGTAATTTTACTGGTATTTCAAAGAGTCAACTTTTGACTTCTTTATTTTCTTTATTGTATTTTATTTTAATTTTATTTTTCTCTTATCTTTATTATTTCCTTCCTTTTACTTTATTTATGTTTATTCTACTGTGCTCATTCTAATTCTAAAAAGACTGGATTAAGCCAATTATATTTAAATTTCTTCTTTTATAATACAAGTATTTAAGACTATAAGTTTCCCACAGGTTCTCTTTTTTTTTCTTTTTTAAAACATCTCAATTAACAAATAATAATTGCATATATTTATAGGGTACAGTATGATGTTTTATATATTATATGTTGTGGAATGATTAGATCAACTTAATTAATGTATCTATCGCCTAACACACTTAACCACAAATTCGCTCTTATTCCATATCAAGTCTTTCTCATTTTTAGGGTGATTCCTTCTTTTACTAATGAACTTCTTTATTCTTTTTATTATATCTTATTTTTTATTCTCTTTATTATAATCTTATTTTTATTCTCTTTATTATATCTTCTTTTATCAATGAACTTCTTTATTGTCTTTATTATATCTTACTTCTTTACTTCTTTATTCTCCTTATTATATCTCATTTTTAATTTTATTAATCCCCTTCTTATCTTTATTATTTCCTTCTTTTTACTTTATTATGTTTATTCTACTGTGCTTGTTCAAATTTCTAAAGAGACTGAATTAGGTCAATAATGTTTAAATTTCTTCTTTTATAATACTAGTGTTTGAGGCTTGGGGTTTTTTAAATTTCCAAATATATGGAATTTATTTTGTCTTGTATCATCTTATTGATCTCTAACATAATTGTCTTGAGAGAAACAAAAATATGATCTAAAGCATATTAATTATTTGAATTATTGCTCTATGGCCTGGAATTTGGTCCATTTTTGTAAATGATCCACATGAACTTGAAAAGAATGGATCTACATCAATTGTAGGGTTCCACTTTCTGTATAAGTTCATTAGATTAACGTAATTAGTTCATGCTAATTACGTTGTTGAAATCTTCCATATTGTTACTAATTTTTTTGTTGGCTTAATCTATAAATTTCTGAGAAGACCATTAAAATTTTCCAAGGTGATATTTACCAATTTGATAAATAGTGGATACATAGTAAATATAACAATTTTTATTTGAAGTTCTATTAATTTTTGCTTTTTGTATGTAAAGTTATGTTATTATTCTAGGAAGGATAAATTAATTCTTTTTAAATTAACTATGTATTGGTTTTCTTTCACCCTGTTTAAACTTCAAGTCTATTTGTCCAACAGTAATATGGCTATACCAGCTTTCATTTCATACATATTTACCTATCTTTTCCTATCCTTTTACTTTCAACTTTTTGGTATTGTTACAGAGGGTGTGTGTGTGTGTGTGTGGTGTGTGTGTGTGTGTGTGGTGTGTGTGTGTGTGGTGTGTGTGTGTGTGTGTGAGCCAGTCTGACAATGTTTTGCTTTTAAATAGAGAATTTAACTAATTTATATTTATTGAAAACATTTTTTATTTATGTATTTTGTGCTTTCATTTTATCCTGCTTTTTCTACATTTATTTCTTTTTCCTTGACTTATTTTGGATTAACTGATTTTTTGGCCCTTCTTTGCTTTATTCTCCTCTAAAAGCTTGAAAAATATATAATCTATTTCTATTTTCTTATGACTTCCCAGAAACTTAACATACATAATTAACAAAATCTGAAGTTAATCAACCTCTTTATTGTCAACCAAACAATTCATGGAATTTGGAGTGTTTTTAATGCAATGATCATCATTAGACTCCCTACTGAAGTAATACTATATTGTCCAGTAGAAAAAAACTAAGCCAGAACAAGAAAGATCAGGAGTACTGAGAAAAATGGGCAAGTTGCCATTTTAAGTACAGTAAAGGTTCAGGCCTCATTAAGAAGACATTTGAGCAAAGACTTGAAAGAGATAGTGTTAGGCAGAATCTGGGGGGAGAGCATTCCAGGCAAAGAGATCCACAAGTGCAAAAGCCATAGGAAAGAAACAAGCCTAGAGAGTTCTAGGGACAGCAGCGGGTGTGGCTGGAGCAGAGTAAGCTGAAGGAAAGTACTAGATGCAGTCAGACAAGCAATGAAGGGTCAGCTCAGGTGGGACTTTCTTGGTCGTTTTAAAGATCTGTAGCTTTAACATGTGGAGCTTTTGGGGAATTTTGAGCAGAGAAGTGACATAATTACTTTTATTTTTAAAGTTCTCTCCCTTAATTTAAATACTAAGATACTAGAGAATTTTCTCAGAAACAGCGTTTTATTTCTACACATACATGCACATACAAATGCCATCTTATTTGGATGAAAGGAAATGAGAACATCTTATGGGAGACACTTTTAAACATGTGTGTTTCATGTTGATTAAACTTTTTATAGTCCTAGTTTTTCTGTAGAAAAAGTTAAAATCATAGATGATCAGAAAGAAAAATTATGTCTAATTGTCCAAAGAATACCACAATTGAATTCTATTGTAAATATATAATATGTAAAATATCTGCTTTGTCCCTTAACAATATACTATGAAATTTCTTCATCTAAGCAAATATCTATCTACATTAGTTTTTCATGGTTAAATAATATTCCATTCAATAAATGAACCATGTATTAATTTTCTCTTTTTTGAGACAGGGTTTCACTACTGTTCCCCAGGCTGGAGTGCAGTAGCATGATCTCAGCTCACTGCAACCTCCACCTCCCAGGTTCAAGCGATTCTGCTGCCTCAGTCTCCCAAGTAACTAGGACAACAGGCATGCACCACCATGCCCAGCTAATTTTTGTATTTTTAGTAGAGACAGGGTTCTGCTATGTTGGCCAGGCCAGTCTCAAACTCCTGAGATCAAGCAATCCACCCACCTCAGCCTTCCAAAGTGCTGAGATTACAGGCATGAGCCACCATGCCCAGCCCCATAATTAATTTTTAAAACTTTTAAAATTCCCCCATATGTTTAAGGTACTTCCTGTGTTTACTGTTCTTAATAACTCTTCAATGAACAACTTTGCATTTGCAAGTTTGTTTACTTGTTCCACTACTTCTTGGATATAAATTTTTGGATGTGGTTTTGCTAAGTCAATTTTCAAATTTTTAAGATTCCTAAGTCTTTGGAATCCTCCTGCTCATTTAGCTTTCTGAAAAATGATTGAATGTATTCCTTTGACACAGTCACCCCCAGCCTGTTGGTCAATAAATCCACATCTTACCCAAGCTGTATAGTGCCAAAAAGTATTTAGCCAGGTGTGGAGAGAGAACAGAACAAGCCAACTCTCCAGAATCCTTTGGGATATGTGCATAATGGTCTTCTCCCACAAGGAAAACAAAACAAAGATACAGCAAAAATTCAAAGAAAATCTTGGGACTCAATAACACACTATTCTTTGGTTTCAGCATTTCTTGATGATTATTATGTCATTTGCAAATGATGGTTCAGGTTATTCTTCTCAGATAACACATATTTATCTTCTCCAAAGATGTTAGCCCTTTATGTCTTCCTTCTGAATGTTCTTTAAAATGCTGTCTCTGGAGAGAAGAAAAGAATTAAAAACAAGGAAGAATTTCTGGCAGAACAGTATGGTCTACACCATTAAATGTGCTCTGTCTTTCCTCCTCATTTCTCCCCTAGTCCATAACTCTTTAGAAAAAAAAATGCTGATAGAATTATTCTCCTTAATCTCTGTGTAGTTTAATTTGGAAACATTCCTAGACCAACATGGCAAAATAATTTAGGGCATGTAAAAACGGTGAAGTAGACCTTGACCAAAATTCAAGCAATCACTGAGGGATGGATCTGTCAGAGGACCTGGGGACCTGAAGACAGGACTATGGCAGTAGGAACACCTAACAGGGGTTTTAACACCCCTTTACCTCCCCGTATGATCCAGCGCTTGCTCAAAGAATTAGGGAGAGGAGGTATCCTGAAGACACCACCAAACTGGGAATATAAAGGGTTTGTTTTGAGGCTTGAGACCCAACTATCCCAATTATCAACTTAGAACATTATCACTTAGAAGCAATACAGCATAGTAGTCAACAACCTGGGCTTTGGAGTCAAGCAAAGGAAATATGGAAGGCTTTGTCCCAAAACTCAAGCAGCCTAGATACTGGAATTTTTTTCATGTCTAAAAATAAACCATGAATCTTCAGAGAGCCTCTCTTAAAAACAGTCACACTGTCAGCAGAGAGGAAGGTTGCAGCTGCCTTTGAACATCTCTGCCACTTATTAGGGCACACCCCATGGGCACCATAATGCTCACCCCATGTGGCGGCTGTGAGGATCAAGTGTGTAAAGCACTCAGCATAGTGCTTGACACAGAATGCTATAGCTATGATTATGCTATTAATAAGATTACTTACCCTTTCTAGATCACAATTGACTCATCTATGAAATAAAAAGATGGTACTTGATGATTACTACAGTTTCTTTTAATTCAATTCTAATTAAAGTATATTAAATATAAAATACTGTGCAAGCACAAAATTTGCACCTACATTAAAGATTTAATCAAAACACTTGAAATTAAAATATATACTTTATTCACTTGTGAACTATTCTCAGATCAATACAATCATCACAGTTAAATGCATGTCACCATATCTAAAAACTGAGCCCTCAATTTTCATTTAACCCAGGGAGGTACAGAAATATACACGCAAATCTCATCTAATATAGCCACCTCTGTGAGCTCATTTTCTTCAGTACTCTCTCTCCTCAATCCTCTCCAGCCTCAGTACTGTCCTTGATATTCCATAGGCCACTCACAATCTCAACTCAAGGTGTTTGCACTTGTTCTTTCTTCCTAGAATGCCTTTCCAATACATATTTACATAGCTTTCCCCGACACTTCACTCACATCTCCTATCAGAAAGGCTTTCCCTGACCACAATGATATCATTCTCTATCCCCATACGTTTAATATTTATTGTGTTAATCCATTTTGCATTGCTATAAAGGAATACCTGAGACTGGGTAATTTATAAAGAAAAGAGATGTATTTGGCTCACAGTTCTTCAGGCTGTACAAACTTGGCACCAGCATCCATTTAGTCTCTGGTGAGGACTCAAGAACCTTGCAATCATGGTGGAAGGCAAAGGGGGAGCTGATGTATCACATGGCAAGGGTAGGAGCAAGAGAAGGATGTCAGGCTCCTTTAAATAACCGGTACTTATGTGAGCTAACAGCAAGAATTCACTCATTACCCTGGGGAGGTCACCAAGTCATTCATGAGGGATCCACCCCCATGACAACACTTGCTTAAACTATTAGAGCAAAATAAACTCAATTCGGGATTTGGAGGGGACAAATATCCAAATCATATCACCCATGTATTACATACATGTTTGTTCTTGTCCATGGCCCTCACTATAAATTATGTTCCATGATGAGTAAGATGTTGTTGCTATTACTACCTGGATCCCCAGAGTCTAGATGTATGCCTGGCACACAGTAGAAGCTCAGTAAATATTTGTCATTTGAATGAATGAATGAAAGAGTGAAATATTCATGAAGAGTGGATCAAGGAATAAAAGGAAATCTATTAATCCCTTTCTAAGAAACGTGTCTAATAAACACATTAATTAGGAGCCTTAGCTACTTCAACTGATGGTAACATTTTAAATTCAGGCATATGTTTGACTGATCCTAGAAAGAGTAGGAGGACAGAAGATTTTAGGCTGGGTCAGAAATCTACCCAGCCAGCTTTGTAAAGACTCTCAACTCTAAAGATTCTGTGTCCAGCTATGTAGTTAAAAAGAGAAAAATGTGAGCTGTGGGTCTTTAAGAAGAAATAGAATCCTGTCTCCTCTCTGCCTGCCTGGAGGGAGTCCTGCTGGCTTCTCCCCTTAAAAGGACTGCTTGCTCCCCTTTGACTGGAAAACGGGGGGGAAATGGGTTTTGACGTTTCTTCTCAGTCTTCTTCACCTTGAGCTAAATGAAGATAGTGACTAACCCATAACATAGGAATACAACCATTTTTGTCTTCATACATGATAAAAGTGTCTTGTTTTTCTTCCTAAATTTTTAGGTTGACAAAGAAGTATTAAGTTTATATTGCTGTAATAGTTCAGGCAAGTGTTATAAATTTAATTCCAACTCCAAGGAAAATTTGGAGAGAGAACTCTTTTCAGATATGCCTCTCAAATTGAAAAACTACCTTATTATATACCTTACTAGCATGAAGAAAGGTCAGCATCTGGCAGAAAGACTCCTTTTCCAAGAATTCCGGGAGGGTGGGCAAGATGGCCGACTAGACGCAGGCGGAAAGTGCTGCTCCTACGGAGAGACAACAGTATTTCAACCAAATCAACATAATTTGAACAGATCTTTGGAGAGAAAAATGCCAAATGTGGACGAAGAAAAGATACAGATGCTGAAGCTGAAGAGGGAGGAAGCTAGGAACCGCATGTGGAGTGCCTGAATGCTAGGGCTGGGTTTGACTCCTGGGGAATGAGTCAGTGAAGGAACTGAGGGAATGCCTACTCTCACCATGGACCTCTGGGATCCTAGCTGCAGGGGACCCCATAGTCCTCACAGATGTTTGAGCTGGTATAGGGGGATCTTCCTGGAGATTAAATGAAGACAGACATATAGCAGACATGGAGCCAGGGACCTTTGTGCACAGGACAGCTCCAGCAGAGCCAGGCCATAAATGTCCATCCCCCAGGGCTCTCCGTCTCCCTCTGAGAAGCTCACTGGCCCCAGCTAACCACCATGGAGAAAGCAGTGCTGGCTTCCCTGTTGGACTAGGACATGTGTGCCCTGCAAACCCACCTGCCCGCCAGCCCCTCCCAGGGCTCCTGCTTGGCTGCCCCAAAGGAGTGTGTAAGCAGTGCAGCCTCTGCTGCCCAGCATGGGTGCTTTGCTCCAGCTGAGTGCATTCTGGCAGCTTGGGAGCCCTTTGGATTCCCCAGCACACCTGGAACTCAACTCTGTGGGTCTGAAGGAGGGGACCAAGAGTAGGTCCTATTCCCCCAGGTCTGCCACCCTTGGTTTGGCAGTGTCAAGCCGGGATCTATGCCCAGCGCTGGAAATTGGAGAGGAGGAGGCCACACTCTCAGAAAACTGAGAGGACTGAGTCACACAGGTTTGCGGGCTGGTTTGGGACCTAGGCGTGCCTCCCTCCACAGGCTGGTCCTGTAAGGGCGTGGCCTATCTCTTGGCCGGACCTCTGCCCAAGGGAGTCCCACAGGCCCCAAAGATCTAATAAAAACAGTTGCAGCGGGCACGGTGGCTCACGCCTGTAATTCCAACACTTCGAGGCCAAGGCAGGCAGATCACCTGAGGTCAGGAGTTCAAGACCAGCCTGGCCAACATGGCAAAACCCCGTCTCTACTAAAAATACAAAAAAGTAGCCAGGCGTGGTGGCGCATGCCTGTAATCCTAGCTACTCGGGAGGCTGAGGCACGAGAATCGCTTGAACTCAGGAGGCTGAGGTTGCAGTGAGCAGAGACTGCGCCATTGCACTCCAGCCTGGGCAACAGAGCAAGGCTCCTTCTCAAAAATGAAACAAAACAAAAAAAACAGTTGCAATAATTTTGTGTTTAAAAATGTGTGGCAACTTCTCCCCACTCTCTCTCTTGCTCCCACTCTTGCCATGTGATAGATACATCAACTCCCCCTTTGCCTTTTGCCATGCTTGTAACTTCGCTAATGCCTCTCTAGGAGCCAAGCAGATCCTGGCACTATGCTTCCTGTACAGCCTGTAGAACTGTAAGCCTGTTAAACCTCTTTTCTTTATAACTTACCCAGCCTTAGGTATTTTTAATAGCAGTGCAAGAATGACCTAACACAAATTCTTTTTCTGGTGTTTAATATATTTTCTTATTGCTGGAGTCTGTTATTGCAGAATTATTGTGTTCCTATGAAGGTGACATGTTTTCTTCTTTTTCATGTTTGATATGTCCCTATTTTTTTTTTTTTTTTTTTTTTTTTTTGCATCTGGTGAAGGAGTCACCTCCTCCAATTTTATTTAGCAGGTTTTGTGGAGAAAGATGTATTCCTATAGGTGACTCTTGATGTGTCAACTGGGTGGAGTGCACTGGCTTTGGTTCTAGGTAGACAAAGTAATATAGTATCTCTGTGCAGTTTCTTCAGCTATAAACCATACTGGTGATGTTTGCAAGTGTTTCAGTGACTATGCGCATTTGTGGAAGCAGTGTAGTACAGTTTGTCTACCAGTAGCAGGCCCACTGGGCTGTTTCTTAGGCTCTGGGCTCAGGCACATGATTACTTGGCCAGCCTGGGAGTGGGTCTATCAGGAATGGACTTCCAGGATGTTTCTCAGGTCCTGGGCACAGGTGCAGGGCTGCTGGGCAGTCCTAGGAGTGTGTTAGCTGGCAGCTGACCAGTCAGGGAGTGGTCAGCCCATGTCCACGGGTGACTGAGTGGTCATGTGCCAGTGTCCAGAGCCTGAGAAACAGCACTGTGGGCCCATCCCTGGCACACACACCTCTAGGCTGGCTGAACAGCCATGTGCCCTAACCACAGGCCAGAGTAACAGCCCTGTGACCCCAACCCCAGTAAGCCAGAGCTCAAGTTTGCCAACCCGTTGTATGCATAGGTTGTATGCAGGCCTAGGAGTGTATCGGCTGGGGGCGGACCTACGGAAGTATTTCTCAGGTCTTGAGCACAGAAACATAGCCATTCTACTGGCTGGGAGCGGGGGGCATTTCAGCTGCTAGGCAGCTCGGAGGCCACTCCTGCTTGAGGGAGGGTGCATGGGAGTTTGGCCAGCTGAAGGGCGGGTTTGCCCTGGGCAGGTCTATCAGACTGTTTCTTTGGCTGGGACTACAAGTACACACCACCATGCCCAGCTAATTTTTGTATTTTTTGTAGAGACAGAGTTTCACCGTGTTGCCCAGGCTGGTCTTGAACCCCTGAGCTCAAGCAATTTGCCTACCTCGACCTCCCAAAGTGCTGGGATTACAAGTGTAAGCAACCACATCCAACAGAGGTTGGTTTCCTGGCCATGCAGGACCAGAGCCACAGCCTGTCCTGGGCCCAGGCTCCATGCAGCCAGGGTCACGTCGTTGCAGTCACCCATGTGGCTCTGTACCACCATGTGGTCTTAGTGGAAGAAAGACAGAGCCTCATGGCTGGAGATGTTCAGTGGCTACTGGCTCCCAGAGCAAGGTGCACTCCAGAAGTGGCTCTGGTCTCAAGATGGCACCATACTGCAGCAGCTTAGGTCACAAGGGTTGAGAGTGAAGGCGGGAGTTAGGAGTGCACACTTTGTGCTCTTAATCTGGAGCAATGCAGCTGTGTAAATTCCTAGCAGCTCCCTAAATTGGGCTCAGTGCTTGTGAAGACTATGGGATCTCTTGTAGTAAGCACTGTAGGTGTTTGCAACAACAATGAGGGCTAGTGAGGTTCTTCTGCTTACCTTCTTCCCACAAGGGAAGTCCCTCCTAACTCTGGGCCAATCCAGCCTGGGAAGATGGAGCCAGAGATCAGGTGTCTCCATGCTGCCCTCCTGGGCTTTTTAATCACCACAGGCATCTGTTCACTTACCTGTTGTACTCCAGCACACTCTCTTTGAGACTCCTGTCAAATCATAGCTGTTTATTCATTGCCTTGGTCCTCTCTTGGGGGATGGGGGTGGTAGCAAATGCCACATGTCTCTAGTCCCCTGTCTTGCTGATGTCACCCTCTTTATTCCACTTAAAGACTACTTTTAAAGTTTGTTTGCATGATCACAACGGTAACATTAGAAAATGTTTGGAAAATACAGAAAAAAATAACAATAATTTCACCACACATACGTAATCTCTGTTAACAATTTGTTGTATCACACACACACATACATACACACACACATACACACACACATACAGTTCATACATAGTTGGGATAATACAGAGTATATGGTTTTATTTTGTCTATTTCTACTTACAAATGAAACACAGGCAGGACATGGTGACTCACACCTGTAATCCCAACACGTTGGGAGGCTGAGGTGGGCGAATTTCTTGAGCTTAGGAGTTTGAGACCAGCCTGGGCAACATGGTAAAATCTTGTCTCTACAAAAAGTATAAAAATTAGCCGGGCGTGATGGTGTGCACCTGTAGTCCCAGCTACTTGGGAGGCTGAGGTGGGAGGATCTCTGGAGCCTGGGAGTGAGCCATGATCATGCCATTGCACTCCAGCCTGAGCAACAGAGCCAGACCCTGTCTCAAAAAAAAAAAGAAACACAACTATCCCAAAGGAGTATACACAACCTTTCTATGTGATCATGTTTGCAATAACATAATCTGTTTCAAGAAGTTCTTTGTAAATTCTAATAAGTAAGAATATACTTAGCAATTCATCAAACTTTGAACTTTTATTAAAGTTTTCTTTTTATTAAAGTTTATTAAAGCTAGAAAACATTTTTACAAATAAGTTAGCCAGAGAATTTTTTACTTGTAATAAAGAATTCCTATGAATTTGAGACCTATATTTTTTCTTCCTTTCTTAAAAGGGCACAAGGCAAGTGGTGTATTCCTGCCCTAATTTATGATAGTGACATGGCATAGAAGTTTAAACATCTTTAATAACAACCTTACAAGTTTATTGCAAAAAAATTTTTAAATCAACTGGCTTAATGGAAATTAAAACATCCTTAGCATGATATTTTGAAAATTCATGACACTACGAATTTAGAACAGTAATTTTCTAAAAAGTAGAAAACACTACTTTTTGGAACAGTAATTTTTGTACCAAAGATACCAAAGGTACCCAAAGACACCTTTTCTGACATTTTGCTGAATACTCATTTTTCTATTAAAATGTTTAAAATAATAATCACACATTTGTCTCCTGAATTTTTAGCTAACCTTATGAAACTTTAAAAATCCTCTGTGTAATTTAAAAACATTATTTTAATAACATATCTCTCATACAAATGTATCATAATTTAACTACTTGCCTATTACTCAATATTTTACAATTCCCAGGTTTTTAGCAAAAGTGAACAGATTTGCACAGAAAGCTTTTTCTATATTTATGCTTATTTCTTTAGGTTAGTGTAATGGTCTTTTGATATGTCAACCTGGCTAGGCTACAGTCCCCAGTTATTCAAACACTAATCCAGGTGTTGCTGGAAGGCATTTTGTATTTGTGACTGTGAAGTCCATAATCAATGGACTTTGATAAGGAAAACTACCCTAGATAATCTGGTGGGCCTGACTGAATCAGTTGAAAGGCCTTAAAAAGCAGAGTTGAGGCTTCCCTGGAGAGGAAATTTTACCTGTGGACAGCCTGCTGTACAGATTTTGGACTCGTATAGACAGCTTCCACAATCCATAAGCCAATTCCTTACAATAAATCTCTTAATACATACCTCCCATTGGTTCTGCTTCTTTGGTTGAACCCTGACTGATACAGTTATATTTTCAGAAGTATACACACTAGTTCAAAATGCTTACCCAATTAAAAAGGCCACAATAGTATTACTGTTGGGTTTTTGTTGTAACTTTCTCCATGATGTTTAAAATATTTAGATGATGTCCTACTTGCCAACTGATTTCACATAGTCTAAAATTGAGCAAATTGCTAAAATCATCTTTGACTGAAGACCTGTTTTATGGCTAAGTCAAGAAAAAATACACTCAGAAGAAGCAAAATTGGTGGGATTTGTTCCATTTGTATGCTAAACAAAGTATACCAAGACTTGGTCCAAATCCTTCCCCAACAGTGTTGGCATTTATGCAAATTGTCTCAACTAACACTTTATTTTCCAGGCAATCTAAAGACTTCTATGATACCATTCTCTTCTTGGATTGATTTTTTTAAAAGACTCAGCTCCATTTATAATGTAATATAAAAGATGTTTGAGAAAAGAATTTCACCCACACCTATGTGCATATATACATATTATACACCACCCTCAACAGACACAATCTTTTTTTTTTTTTTTTTTTTTTTTTAGACGGAGTCTTGCTCTGTCACCCAGGCTGGAGTGCAGTGGCGCGGTCTCAGCTCACTGCAAGCTCTGCCTCCCGGGTTCACGCCATTCTCCTGCCTCAGCCTCCCGAGTAGCTGGGACTACAGGCGCCTGCCGCTGCACCTGGCTAATTTTTTATATTTTTAGTAGAGACGGGGTTTTACCGTGTTAGCCATGATGGTCTCAACCTCCTGACCTCATGATCCACCTGCCTCGGCCTCCCAAAGTGCTGGGATTACAGGCGTGAGCCACGGCGCCTGGCCAACAGACACAACCTTTTAAATGTTCCTTCCTTCCTTTTAAATAAATAAGACTCATTTTGTCTTATATGATCCCTTATGGTTTATCGATTATTCTTTATAATCTCTTCAGATATTTTCTAATTTCATATATAAAGAATTATTTAAATGACTTTAGATTGATAAGAAAATGCTATAATAATTAAATAACAATTGCACACTGATGAAGCATATGTAAGCTGATATTTAAAATGTCACATGTATCATTCTTATTCTAGAAAATTTAACAGGATACTACCATCAGAGCAAGACCTAATCAGTTTACTGTCTTTCCACAGAGTGTACTCAATTGGCTACATATTCAGGTCATATCCTACTGCATCTCTACTACACTGCATAAGAACAACCACAGATTTGAGGACAAGGTTTTTAACAGTCTAACTATAAAACTGGCCTCCAACAAAAGAATTGAACTATTATAAAGTGACTTCTCTCTTCTACGGTTAATGCTTCTGTGCATCCGAAATTATTATGAAATGAATAGGTTTCTCCATCTACATAAGATAATGAGAAAAATTTTTAAATGGCATGCCACAAGATGATTTATAAATGTGATTCTTCCAGAGTCGGAACTTAGGTAGCCAACGGGAAGACACAGTTAAGGGAGTCTAAGTATCTCACCACATTGGAAATGCCCATGTTGCCCACTAACAGCTATGTAACTGGGTGAGAAATTTAGACCTGAAATGCAAAAGTGAGGTCAACAGAACTATAATTACTTAAAACATGTCCACGCAAGGTAAAGTGGACATGTTTTAGTGTTTGATATGCCAAAAGTCATGATCTGCAGACAACAGTAAATGTGCTGAATGAACGAATCTTTTTTTATGCACAAAAATCCTCTGGATAAAAACAAAAAGAACTAAAGAAAAATATATAGGCATACCTTGAAGATATATGCCAGTTTGGTTCCAGACCACCATAATAAAGCAAATATTGCAATAAAGTCAGTCACACAAATGTTTTGTTTCCCAGTGCATATAAGTTACCTTTATACTATTTTGTAGTCTATTAAGTGAGCAACAGAATTATGTCTAGAAAAACAATGCACATTCCTTAATTTTAAAATACTTTATTACTAAAAATTGCTAACAATCATCTGAACTTTAGCAAGTCATAATCTTCTTTCTAGTGGAGGGTCTTGCCTGGATGTTGAGACTGCTGACTAATCGAAGTGGTGGTGGATGAAGGTCAGGGTGGCTGTGGCAATTTCTTAAAATAAGACAACAATGGGGGCTGGATGCGGTGCTCACACCTGTAATCCCAGCACTTTGGGAGGCCGAGGCGGGTGGATCACCTGTGGTCAAGAGTTCGAGACCACCCTGGCCAACAATGGTGAAACCCCCATCTCTACTAAAAATACAAAACTTAGCTGGGCATGGTGGCGGCCACCTGTAATCCCAACTACTCGGGAGGCTGAGGCAGGAGAATTGCTTGAATCCAGGCGGCAGAGATTGCAGTGAGCTAAGATCACACCATTGCACTCCAGCCTGGGCAACAAAAGCGAAACTCCGTCTCAAAAGAAAAAAAAATGACAACAGTGGGGAGTCTCAGAACCTACTGTAGCTCAAGAGGCTGCCTGATACATGAATCATTCATTGCTAAATTAAATTCCTTTAAATTAAAAAAAAAAGACAACAATGAAGTTTGCTGTATGAATTGACACTGCCTTTCATGAAAGATTTTTCTATTACCAGTAATGATGTTGGATAGCATTTTACCCACAATAGAACTTCTTTCAAAATTGTAGGCAATCCTCTCAAACCCTGTTGCCACATTATGAACTATGTTTATGAAATATTCTAAATCCTTTGCTGGCACTTCAACAATGTTCACAGCCTCTTTGCCAGGAGTAAATTCCATCTCAATAAACTACTTTGACCCCCACACTCCCAGGGCTGAGCAAGAAGCTTAGACTACTGTGCATTCCACAAACCAGCCCGTTGTCTGAGATAACAGAGAGCTTCTCCCAGTAAACAAGGACCAGGTATATACCCAACTTCATTGGCTGCAGCCAGCTCTTACCTATAAGCACCATCTACTGGCTTGTAGGTTGAACTGCACAGCCCAATGTTAAAGCGCCAAGAGAAGTGCATGAGGCTGCAAAGTCAAAAGACCCTATCCTGCATTCCCTACAGCCACACCCTTTAAGGAGGAAGGAGAAAGGGAAAAGGAAAGAACAAAAAGTATCATAGGGAAAGAAGAAAAAATTCTACCTGCACTAAAATAATTACAAAATTTTGAAGTGCCAGCACATCCAGATGGGAAGGAACCAATGCAAGAATTCTGGCACCATTAAAAATCTGAATGTAGTGACACCACCAAAGAATCACACTAGCTCTCCAGCAATGGTCCCTGAACAAAATGGAAACTCAGAAATGACATATAAATAATTCAAAGCATGGATTGTAAGGAAGCTCAATGAGATTGAAGACAAGGTTGAAAACAACACAAAGAAACTTCTAAAGCAATACAGAAAATGATGGAAGAAATAAACAGTTCCAAAAGAAATCAATCAGAGCTCTGGAGCTGAAAAACTCACTTAAGGAATTTCAATATACAATTGATAGTTTTATTGACAGACTAGACCAAGCAGAAGAAAGAATTTCAGAGCTTGAAGACTGGTCTTTTTAACTAACCCAGTCATACAACTATAAATAAAAAAAGAACTTTAAAAAAAATGAACAAAGTCTTCAAGAAATATAGAATTATGTAAAGTGACCAAACCTACAAAGTATTGGCATTCCTGAGAGAAATAAAGGAAACAACCTGGAAAACACATTTGGGGGGAAAAATTTAAGAAAATTTCCTTAATCTTGCTAGAGAGGTAGACGTTCAGATATAAACAATCCAGAGAATACACATAACATACTTTACAAAAAGAACATCACCAAGGCATGCATTCACCAGATTGTCCAAAGTCATTACTAAAGAAAAAATCTTGTAGGCAGCTAGAAAAAAAGGTCAGATCAGGTACAAACGGAACCCCATCAGGCTAACAACAAACTTCTCAGTGGAAAGTTTACAAGCCAGGAGAGATTGAGGGCCTATTTTTAGCATTCTTAAAGAAAAGATATTCCAGCCGGGCATGGTGGTTCACCCCTGTAATCGCAGAACTTCACAAGGCAGAGGTGGGGCGGATCACTTGAGGTCAGGAGTTGAGACCAGCCTGGTCAACATGGTGAAACCCCGTCTCTACCGAAAATACAAAAATTAGCCAGGTGTGGAGGCATGTGCCTGTAGTCCCAGCTACTCGGGAGGCTGAAGTGGGAGAATTGCTTGAATCCTGGAGGCAGAGGTTGCAGGGAGCCAAAATTGTGCCACTGCACTCCAGCCTGGGTGACAGAGTAAGACTCTGTCTCAAAAAACAATGAGATAATAAAAGAAATTCCGGCCGGGTGCGGTGGCTCACGCCTGTAATCCCAGCACTTTGGGAGGCTGAGGCCAGCAGATCACGAGGTCAGGAGATCAAGACCATCCTGGCTAACATGGTGAAACCCCGTCTCTACTAAAAATACAAAAAATTAGCCAGGCGTGGTGGCGGGCACCTGTAGTCCCAGCTACTCGGGAGAATGGTGTGAACCCGGGAGGCAGAGCTTGCAGTGAGCCAAGATCATGCCACTGCACTCCAGCTTGGGCGACAGAGCGAGACTCCGTCTCAAAAAAAAAAAGAAATTCCAACCAAGAATTTTATATCTCACCAAACTAAGCTACTTAAGCAAAGGAGAAATAAAATATTTTCTAGAGAAGGAAAAACTAAGGGAATTTGTTACTACTATACCAGCCTTACAAGAGATCCTTAAGGGAGTGCTAAACATGGACACACACACACACACACACACACACACACACACACACACACACAAAGAGAAGAAAAAAACCTCCAACCACAAAACATACTTCAGTGCATAGCCCATAGACCCTGTAGTGCAACCACACAATAGAAACAATAAAGCAACCAGCTAACAATTTCATGATGGAATCAAAACCTCACATATCAATATTAACCATGAATGTAAACAGTCTAAATGCCCCACTTAGAAGGTACAAACTAGCAAGCTGGATGAAAAATCAAGATTCATCCCTCTGCTGTTTTCAAGAGACCCCATCTCACATGTAACAATACTCATAGGCTCAAAGTAAAGGATTAGAGAAGGATCTATCATGAAAATGGAAAAGAAATAAAAGAAGTAGCTATTCTTATATCAGATAAAACATATTTTAAACCAACAAGAGTAAAAAGTGACAAAGAAGGGCGTTATATAAGTGTTCAATTCAACAAGAAGCCTTAACTATCCTAAATATATACGCACCCAGCATTCGACCATGCAGACTCATGAAACAAGTACTTCTAGACCTATGAAAAGACTTGGATAGCCACACAATAATAATAGGGGACTTCAACACCAGACTGACAGCACTGGACAAATCATCAAGGCAGAAAACTAACAAAAAAAATTCTGAACTTAAATTCAACACTTTGCCAACACAACCTAAAAGATATCTACAGAATACTCCATTCAACAACCACAGACTATACATTATTTTCATTTGCACAAGAACATATGCCAAGATTGATCATATGCTCAGTCATAAAGCAGGTCTCAATTAATTCAAAAAAACTTAATATCATACCAACCATACTGTCAGAACACAGTGGAATAAAAATAGAAATCAATACCAAGAAGATATGTAAAAACCACACAATTACATGTGTAATTAAACAACTTGCTCCTAAATTATGTTTGGGTAAACAATGAAAAAGGCAGAAATCTAAAAATTCTTTGAAATAAATGAAAACAGACACACACATACCAAAATCTCTGGAATGCAGCAAAAGTAGTACTAATAGGAAAGTTTATAGCGCTGAACACCTACCTCAAAAAGTTAGAAAGGTCTCAAATTAACAATCTAATACCACACACAGAGAAGCCAGGAAAATAAGAACAAACCAACCTCAAAGCTAGCAGAAGAAAAAAAAATAACTAAAATCAAAGCAGAACTGAAATAAATTGAGAGCCAAAACTTTATACAAAGCATCAGTGAAACCAAAACTTTGTTCTTTGAAAGGATAAGCACGATTTTGATAGTCTGCTAGCTAGATTAACAAAGAGAGAAGATCCAAATAAGCACAATCAGAAATGACAAAGGACATTTCAACCAATCCCACAGAAACACAAAAGATTCTCAGAAACTATTATGAACACCTCTATTCACACAATCTTGAAAATATGGAGGAAATAGATAAATTTCTGGAAACACACAACCTCTTAAGATTGAATCAGGAAGAAACTGAAACCCTGAACAGACCAATATCAAGTTCCAAAATTGAATCAGTAATTAAAAAAAAAAAAAACCCCCACTCAGGAAGCTTAGGCAGGAGGATTGCTTGAGCCCAGGAGGTTGAGGCTGCAGTGCGTCATGATAGTGCCCCTGCACTCCAGCCTGGCTGACAGAGTGAGACCCTGTCTCAAAAAAAACAAAATAAAATGAAACCTGCCAACCAAAAAAGCCACAAACCAGATGGATTCACAGTCAAATTCTACCAGATGTACAAGGAAGAGCTGGTACCAATTCTAATGAAACCATTCCAAAATATGAAGGAGGAGTGACTCCTCCCTAACTCATTCTACAAAGTCAACATCACCCTGATACCAAAACCTAGCAAAGACACAACTAAAAAAGAAATGTATAATCCAATATCCTTGATGAACATCAGCACAAAAATTCTCCACAAAATATTAGCAAACCAAATTCAGCAGCACATCAAAAAGTAGGCTTCAGTCCAGTAATGGGAGCTCATGCTTGTAATTCCAGCATTTTGGGAGGCTGAGGCAGGCAGATTGCTTGAGTCCAGGGGTTCTAGATCAGTCTGAGAAATATGGTGAAACCTTGTCTCTACAAAAAAAAAAAAAAAAAAATTAACCAGGTGTGGTGGTGCATGCCTATAGTCCCAGCTACTCAGGAGACTGAGGTGAAAGGATCACTTGAGCCCAGGAGGCAGAGGTTGCAGTGAGCCAAGATCATGCCACTGCCCTCCAACCTGGATGACAGAGTAAGACCCTGTCTCAAAAAATAAATAAATAAATAAAGCCTGCATCTCAGGCTTTATTCCTGAGATGCAAGACTGATTCAACATATGCAAATCAATAAATATGATTCACCACTTCATTAGAAACAGAATTAAAAGCAAAAATCATATGATCATCTTAATAGATGCAGAAAAAGCTTTCAATAAAATCTAACATTGCTTCATGATAAAAATCCTCAAGAAACGAGGAATCAAAGAATCATACCTCAAAATAATAAGAGCCATCTATGACAAACCCACAGCCAACATCACACTGAACAGGCAAAAACTGGAAGCATTCCCCTTGAGAACTAGAACAAGACAAGGATGCCCACTCTCACTCCTATTCAACATAGTACTGGAAGTCCTAGCCAGAGGAATTAGGCAAGAGAAAGAAATAAAAGGCATCCAAATAGGAAAAGAAGTCAAACTAACTCTCTTCACTGATTATATAAATCTATATGTACAAAACCCTAAAGATTTCACCAAAGGCTCCTGAAACTGATAAATGACTTCAGTACAGTTTCAGGATACAAAATCAATGTACAAAAATCAGCAATTCTACACACCAATAACATTCAAGCTGAGAACCAAATCATACCATTTATAATAGCCACAAAAGAAAATATCAAAGAATACCTCTAAGGAGGTGAAAGATCTCTAAATGGAGAACTACAAAACACTGCTCAAAGATGACATATACAAATGGAAAACATCCATGCTCATGGCTTGAAAGATTCGATATTGTTAAAATGGACATATTGCCAAAAGCAATCTACAAATTCAATGCTATTCCTATCAAACTACTAACATAATTTTTCACAGAACTAAAAAATGCTACTCTAAAATTCACATGGAACCAAAAAAGAGCCAGAATAGCCAAAGCAATCCTCAGTAAAAAGAAGAAAGCCAGAGGCATCACATTACCCAACTTCAAATTACACTATAAGGCTACAGTCACCAAAACGGCATGGTGCTGATACAAAAACAGCCAATGGAACAGAACAGAGATCACAGAAATAAAGCCACACACCTACACCCATCTGATCTTCAACAAAATCAACAAAAATAGGCAATCGAGAAAAGACTCCTATTCAACAAATGGAGCTGAAATACTTGGCTAGCCATATGCAGAAGAATGAAACTGGACCCTACATTTCACCATATACTAAAATTAATTCAAGACGGATTAAAGATTTAAATGTAGTACTTCAAACTATAAGAATCATAGAAGAAAACCTAGGAAACACCATTCTGGACATTGGCCTTGGGAAATAATTTGTAAGTTAGCAAAAGCAATTGTGACAAAAATAAAAATTGACAAGTAGGACTTAATTAAATTAAAGCACTTCTGCACAGCAAAAGAAACTATCAACAGGGTAAACAGACAACCTACAGAAAGGGAAAAAGAACTGATAAACTACACATCCAATAAAGGTAAAATATCCAGAATCTATAAGTAACTTAAACAATTGAACAAGTAAAAAACAACCCCATTAAACATCAGGGAAAAGACATGAGCAGACACTTCTCAAAAGAAGGCATGCAAGCAGCCAGTAACATATGAAAAAATGCTCATCATCACCAATCATTAGAGAAATGCACATTAAAACCACAATGAGATACCATCTCACATCAGTCAGAATGGCTATTATTAAAAAGTCAAAAAACAACAGATGCTGGTGAGGCTGTGGAGAAAAGGAATGCTTATACACTGTTGATGGGAATGTAAATTAGTTCAGCCACTGTGGAAAGCAGTTTGAAGATTTCTCAAAGAACTTAAAACAGAACTACCATTCAACCCTGCAATCCCATTACTGGGTATATATCCAAAAGAAAACAAATCTTTCTACCCAAAAGACACATGCACTCATATGTTCATCACAGCACTATTCACAATAGCAAAGACATGGAATCATTCTAGGTGACCATCAACAGTAAATTGAATAAAGAAAATGTGGTCCATATACACCATGGAATACTATGCAGCCATAAGAAAGAATGAAATCATGTCCTTTGCAGCAACATGGATGCAGCTGGAGGTCATTATCCTAGGTAAATTAACACAGGAACAGGAAAGCATATACTGCATATTCTCACTTACAAATGGGAGCTAAACACTGGATATTCATGAATGTAGGGATGGCAACAATAGAAACTAGGGACTACTGGGGGCAGGGAGGTAGGGTGGGGTGAAGGGTTGAGGGACTAACTATTGGATGCTGTGCTCAGTACCTGGATGATGGCATCATTTGTACCCCAGACCTCAGCATCACACAATATTCCCTAGATAACAGACCTGTATATGTACCCCTAAATCTAAAAAAACAGCTGAAAATATAAATATAAATAAATAAAACTGTAAAAAACAAAAGAGGGAACCACTTTCTTTGTTCATCCTTAAGAAGCAACTCCTCCTCTGTTAAAGTTATATCAGCAGTTTAGTCCCATCTTCAGGCTTCACTTCTAATTCTAGGCCTCTTGATATTTCCACCACATCTGCATTTATGTCCTCCACTGAAGTCTGAACCCCTCAAAGTCATTCACGAGGGTTGGAATCAACTTCTTTCAAATCCCTGTTAATGTTGATATTGTGACCTCCTCCCATGAATCATGAATGTTCTTAATGACATGTGGAATGGTGAATCATTTCCAGAAGATTTCAACTTACTTTGCTCAGATCCATCAGAGGACTCATTATCTATAACAGCAATAACCTTATAGAACATGTTTCTTAAATAGTAAAACTTGAAAGTCAAAATGACTCATTGATCAATGGGCCACAGAATAGATGTTGTGTTAGATGTTGAAAACAACATTAATCTTCTTCTACATCTCCATCAGAAGTCTTGGGGGACTAGGTGCATTGTCAACAAGCAGTAATATTTTGAACGGAATCTTGTTTTCTGAACAGTAAATCTTAATAGTAGACTTAAAATATTCAGTGAACCATGCTGTAAATAGATGTGTTGTCATCCAGGCTTTGTTGTTCCATTTATACAGCACAGGCAATGCACATTTAGCGTAATTTTAAGGGTCCTAGGATTTGGGGAATGATAAATAAGCATTGGCTTCAACTGAAAGTAACCAATTGCATTAGCACCTAATAAGAGAGTCATCCTGTCCTTTGAAGCTTTGAACCCAGGCATTGACTTCTCTCTAGCTATGAAAGTCCTATGACATCTTCCAACAGGAGGTTCTTTTGTCTACATTCAAAGTCTATTGTTTAGTGTAGACACCTTCATCAATTATCTTAGCCAGATCTTCTGGGTAATTTGTTGCAGCTTCTCCATCAGCACTCGTTGCTTCACCTTGCACTTTTATGTTATGGAGATGTCTTCTTTCCTTAAACCTCATAAGCCAACCTCTGCTAGCTTCCAACTTTTCTTCTGCAGCTTCCTCCCCTCTCTAAGCTTAGAATTGAAGTAAGTTAGGACCTTGTTCTGGATTAGGCTTTGGCTTAAGGGAATGTTGTGGCTTGTTTGATCTATCCAGGCCACTCAAACTTTCTCCATATCAGCAACAAGGCTGCTCATTTTCTTCTCATTCATGTGTTCACTGGAGAAGCACTTTTAATTTCCTTCAAGAACTTTTCTTTTCACAACTAGGCTGTTTGGT
Organism: Pongo pygmaeus; assembly: GCF_028885625.2. Taxonomy (NCBI): domain Eukaryota; kingdom Metazoa; phylum Chordata; class Mammalia; order Primates; family Hominidae; genus Pongo; species Pongo pygmaeus. Next base: position 140,244,982 of record NC_072376.2, read on the forward strand.
GCATGAGGCCTAGCTTTTTGGCCTATCTTGGCTTTCAACATGGCTTCCTCACGAAGATTAATCAATTCTAGCTTTTGAGTTAAAGTGAGAGATTTGCTACCATATCTTTCACTTGAACACTTATTGTAGAGTTAGTAATTGGCCCTATTTCTATATTGTTATGTCTCAGGGAATAGGGATGCCTAAGGAGAGGGTGAGAGATGAAGGAATGGCCAGTAGGTGGAGCAGTCAGAATACACACAATATTTACTGCTTACGTTCACTGTTGTTTATGGGTGTGATTCATGGTGCCTCAAAACAATTATAATAGTAACATCAAAGATCACAGATTACAGATAACCATGACAGATATGATCATAATGAAAAAGTTAAAATATTGCAATAATCACTAAAATATGGCACAGAAACATGAAGTCAGCACATGCTCTTGGAAAAATGGTCCCCATAGGGTTGCCACAAACCTTTAATTTGTAAAAAACGCACTATCTGCGAAATGCAATAAAGCAAAGCAAAATAAAATAAAATATGCCTGTACTGTACAAATATTTTCAAAACCTAAAATAAAAGTGATATATTAAGAGCACTTATAACACTTCAATGCCAGCTAAAGTTTGAGAGTAATAGGACTCAGTATGAGTCTCAAATGACAGCTTTTTGTTCTTTGAATATTTCTCAAAAATCCCCCTTTAGAAGCTTCCTAAATCTAATTTTTTATTCCCCAGATGGCAAGATATTTGCTACAGATACTAGCTTCGAAGCATTCCTAGTTTTAGACTAAATTAAGATTTATATATGTTTTTAATCCTGGCTCTGCTACTTACTCACCATTTGACTTTGGAATAGTCAAATCCTCAGTTCTCTCATTTGTAAGATGGAAATAGTATTAATAATACCTACCTCAAAGCATAGTTGTGAGGATTTGAAGAGATCATCTTCATAATGCCTAGCACAGGGCATGGCCCATTGTAAGCACCAATATGTGGCAGTTGTGGTGGTGGAGGTGAAGAGGGCAGCTGTGGTGGCCATTAATTGCCTGCACAATAAAACATAGAAAGTGTTTCCTGGGCTTGATTGTGGTAGTAGAGTTTAAGGAGTGGTGTGCTACCCCTGGCTACTTCTGGCTTAGAGGGCTAATTATTAACTGTTAATTAATTTTTCAAGCTTGACATTGGTGGAAACATTTACACTGCAGAAATCATCAAATGCTACAAATCAGGGTTTTCTCCCACCCTACCTACTGCCCCAGCAAGTTACCAACACACTGCCAGCTTTAAGCCTTGTTTTGTGGAGTTTATTTTTTAAAGAAACTTGTCTAATTTCCAATTCTTCTTGTGGCTACAGATTTCAATAAATCCATTACTGGATATGATTTAAGCTTAATTTATGCATCGTCTCATTTAAAACCTAAACACAAAACCCTGCTATTCGGTATTCTGCTCTGCTTCTTCAAACTAATAATAAGCTGTATTTCATTTCTCAAATTCTTTACTCATTATTCTATTGTTTTCTATACCAGAAAGCTAAAGATACTCACTTAACAAGTGTACTAGTCTGTTCTCACTTTGCCATAAAGAAAGTGAGACTGGGTAATTTATGACTAAAAGAGGTTTAATTGACTCACAGTTGTGCAGGCTGTACAGGACTTATGGTTGGGGAGGCCTCAGGAAACTCACAATCATGGCAGAAGGGTGAAGCAAAAGCAAGCACCCTCTTCACAGGCAGAACAGGAGGAAGAGTGGGAAGGGGAAAGGCCACACACTTTCAAAAAACCAGATCCCGTGAGAACTCACTCACTATCACAAGAACGGCAAGGGGGAAATCCATCCTCATGATTCAGTCACCTCCCACCAGGCCCCTCCTCCAACACTGGGAATTACAATTCAGTATGAGATGTGGTTGGGGACACAGAGCCAAACCATATCAATGAAGCAATAGGAAAGAGTAAAAATTAAATAAAGTAATTAATTAAATAAATTAAATAATCTGCAATTATTTTTAAAGCCTGGATCTGTTTATCTCTGTATATTGCTGTGTATCTATGTATCTATCTCTATCTATCTATATACTATGGCAAGAACAATATTATGTATGCATCAAATTATTTGCATTTTCCTTCTGGACACACAGGTAGACTCATGTGACTAGCTCTGGACTAAGGAATGTAAGTAGAAGCAAAGTAGAAAGATGTATACCACTTCTAAATCTAGTCCTAAAAAATGTTCTCACACAGTCTCTCACTCTCTCTCTCTCTCTTTCGCTCTCTGTTTCAGTCTCTCCCTCTCCCACCTCTGTCTCTGTCAGCTTCTCTTTCAAATCTGTCTGTCAATTTCTCTTCCTCTCCTTTCTCTCTCACTCTCTCTTTTCTCTTTTCACTGTCGATGGGGCTGGACATAAGTACTCCAAGATGGCAGAACCACACTGAGGAAAGAGCTCACATCCCTAAAGCACCACTGAGAAGAGAGTTGACCAGAAAAGCTTCCTGGCCTGCTGTAGACTGTGATATGAGCAAAAAAAAAAAAAAAAAAAAAGCCTACATTGCACTTAGCCACTAAGAGTTCAACGATGCCTTGTTACAACAAATAGAAACTATAAATATTATCACTCCTCCCTGTTTCTACACCAAGTCTTCAAGAAAAGAAGAGAGGGCAAGGTGCCTATATTTCAGGAGGCCTAGATTCATGGTAGTACCGTTCTCCATAGTTGGATTTTTTTTTTAAAAGAATGTTCAATGGAATGAGTTTAATGCATAGTTTACTATAGAAAATCTGGAAAATGATGCTTTGCAGATGCCACCGCCGCCAGGAGCCCCATACTATCATCCTTGGTCAGCCCCCACCATGTTCTTCCACATCGCTGTCGACAGCGAGCCCTTGGGCCGCGTCTCCTTCCAGCTGTTTGCAGACAAGTTTCCGAAGACAGCAGAAAACTTTCGTGCTCTGAGCAATGGTGAGAAAGGATTTGGTTATAAGGGTCCCTGCTTTCACAGAATTATTCCAGGGTTTATGTGTCAGGGTGGTGACTTCACAAGCCATAGTGGCACTGGTAGCAAGTCCATCGACAGAGAGAAAGTTGATGAGAAGAACTTCATCCTAACAGGTCCTGGCATCTTGTCCATGGCAAATGCTGTACCCAACACAGACGGTTCCCAGTTTTTCACCTGCACTGCCAAGAGTAGTTGGATGGCAAGCATGTGGTCTTTAGCAAGGTGAAAGATGGCATGAATATTGTAGAGGCCATGGAGTGCTTTGGGTCCAGGCCTAGGCTAATGTGTGTGTTTTTGTCTTCATTTTTAACAAAAAAGTTTAGAAAGTAAAAATTTAAAAATGTTGATAGAAAAAAAACATGGAATAAGAATATAAAGAAAGAAAATATTTTCACAGCTGTACAATGTGTTTGTGTTTTAAGCTAAGTGTCATTACAAAAGAGATCATAAATTTTAAAAAATTTAAAAGCATATAAAGTAAAAAAAAAGGTTACAGTAAGTGAAGGTTAATTCATTTTGAAGAAAGAAAAATATTTTTTATACATCTAGTGTAGCCAAAGGGTACAGTGTTTATAAAGTCCTCAGCCCTCACATTCACTCACCACTCTCTCACTGTGTCACTCAGAACAACTCCCAGTCCTACAAGCTCCATTCATACTGAATGCCCTATACAGGTGTACCATTTTTACCTTTTATACCATATTTTTACTGTACCTTTTTTATGTTTCATACACAGTGGTTGTAATTGCCTAAAGTATTCAATACAGGTATGTAGCCAAAGAGCAATAGACTATACCATATAGCCTAGGTATGTTGTAGGCTATACCATCTAGGTTTGTGAACATATACTCCATGATGTTCATGCAATGGTAAACTCACTTAGAGCATTGCTCAGAATGCATTCCCATTGTTAAGCAATACACAACTGTGTTAAACTAAAATAACATTTAGATAAGAAAAACACAACATAAGTGTCTTAGTCCATTCATACTGCTATAACAAATACCATCAACTGGATGGTTCATAAACAACAGAAGTTTATTTCTCATAGTTCTGGAAGCTGGGAAATTCAAGATCATGGTTCCAGCATGGCTGGGTTCTGGTAAGTACCCTCTTCCAATTTCTCACTGTGTTATATGGTGGAGGGGGCAAAGCAGCTTTCTGGGGTCTCTTTTACAAGGGCACTCGTCCAATCACCTCTAAAAAGCTTCACCTCCTAATACCAGCACTTTGGTAACTATGTTTCAACATATGAATTCTGAGGAGACACATTCAGAGACCCTAGGAATAGGTCCACAGGAATATTTTATGAGCTATATTTACCCTTGAAGACAATTGTCATAGAACCTGGTATAATAAATAGGTAAAGTACCTTTAAACTCGTATTGTGAACTTTATTAAAGAGATATGATAAAGTCCTGAAGAAGCTATTTAACTGAGATCGGAAAACTTGAGTCTTAATCACTGTTCTGCCACTAATCTGCTGTAAAACCTTGAGCAGTCATTCAATCTCTTTGTCATCTCATAAACTGAGGAAGTTTGGAAAAGGTGATTCTGTGTGATTCTGCCCACTTTCAAAACACTATATAATCAACAATATACTTACAGTCTGAGGAAATGACTATTGAGAATTATTGAATTTAAAGGCTTGCCCTTTTTTTTTTTTTTGAGACGGAGTTTCGCTCTTGTCACTCAGACTGGATGGGCATGATCACGCAATGGTGTGATCTCGGCTCACTGCAACCTCTGCCTCTCGGGTTCAAGCGATCCTCTTGCCTCAGCCACCTTAGTAGCTGGGATTACAGGCGCACGCCACCATACCCAGCTAATTTTTGTATTTTTAGTAGAGAAGGGGTTTTGCCATGTTGGCCAGGCTGGTCTCAAACTCCTGACCTCAGGTGATCCGCCCACCTCGGCCTCCCAAAGTGCTGGGATTACAGGCATGGGCCACCATGCCCGGCCAAGTCTCGCTTTTTAAAACATATTGTTGGTAATATTATGCCAAAATTGATGATCAGGCACATATCAAGCCCCTGAGAATTATATCATTCCAGTACAAAACATAAGCTACTTTATAACAATCTATTTTATAATATGGTTTCCAGAACTGTGTTATGTTGAAAATCAATCTTTAAAATCACCCCACATTATCAGAAAATAATGCAAAAAATATTTTATTTCTGTTGTGTGTGTGTGTGTGTTTGTTTTTGTTTTGAGAGAGGGTCTCGCTGTGTAGCCTAGGCCGGAGGCACGATCACGGCTCACTGCAACCTCTGCCTCCCAGGCTGAAGAGATTCTCCCACCTCAATCTCCTGAGTAGCTGGGACTGCAGGTGTACACCACCATGCCGGGCTAATTTTTTGGGGGTTTTTTTTGGTTTTTTTGGTTTTTTGGTTTTTTCGGAGAGACAGGGTTTCACTGCTTTGCCCAGGCCAGCCTGAACAAATATTTGTTGATCACTTACTGTGGGTCAAGCTTTGTTTTAGACATTGCATGAAAAAATAATACTATACACCACCTCTGTGGCCCAGCTACTTGTGAGGCTGAGGTGGGAGGATAACTAGAGCCCAGGAGTTGTAGTACAGCCTGGGCACCATAGCCAGATTGTCTCAAAAAAAAACAAGACAAAACTTGGATTAAGATACTCTTCTGTCCTCAAGAACAGAATTCAAGAAAAATATAAAATAGCTTTAATATTAGGTAGGTCTTAATATAAGACCTGGTAAAGGCATAAGCTGAGTGCATAATTCAGGGGGGGAAAGGGATGTGACATCCAAATGAGAACAGGGAGGGCTTAACCAAGAACTTGGCATCTAGATGTATCTTGAAGATGGCTTGAATTTTTGCAGATGAAAATGAAAAAAAGTATTCCTGGTGAATAGAACAGCAAGAGAAAATGTGAAAAGTTGAGAAAATGTAGCACATTTTCAAGAAAAAAAAAAGCAAATTGATGAGTTTGACTTAAGTGCAGAGAATAAAATAAGTCATGAGAGGTTATACAGAGACAGCCAATTATAGAGGGTCCTAAATACCAGGCTGAAGGATACATACTCAGTTTGAAATATGCAAGTGGGTCCCTGAAGATTTTGATCAGGGGATTACAAGATAGAATATTTTGAGGGAAAAAAGGAGAAAGCTAAAGAAACTGTGTGTAGCAAGGCCTCTTGACAATGAAGAGTCAGGCAGGCAGGCAGGCAGAGTGAGGCAGGTTCCAGATAATGTCGATAGCTTAAGGGGAAGACAAAATATTGGAGCAGTCAAATGTCAGTGGAAGCAATTAGATATGGACTGTGGGATTGCAAGGAGTATGGTGACATGAAAGTTTCTTTCACTTTTTCAAGGTCCCAGAGACTCTCAGGATTCTGTGAGCGAAGCTCCCCTGTCGGTGAATGCTGTTACCCTAAATTCCTCACTTTCTCTGGTAGTTATCAGAACTAGGAGTTGCTCAGCATATTAGCAAAATTAAAGGGGAAAAAAAAAGTTCTAGATGTGCCCTATTTCCAAAGTAAATATAGTCCCTCCAAAATGTGGGTAAATAAAATTTTTAAAGATCAAATTATGTGCTATATATCCAGGAATCTTGGAGTACAAGATTTCGTTTTGCAAAACAAAGGATCATTTTGTGCCAAAAGTAGCTGCCCAATAATTTCTATCTTTCAACCTTCTTTTAAACCTACTGCCTCTTTCTAATAAATCTAAAAATCTCAGGCCCTTTTAAATGTTATTCAAAATTTCCATGTAAAATGATTAAGAACACATCAAAGTAATTATACAATGAAATGTGCTTTTTTTATTATTATACTTTAAGTTCTAGGGTACATGTGCACAACGTGCAAGTTTGTTACATATGTTTACATGTGCCATGTTGGTGTGTTGCACCCATTAACTCGTCATTTACATTAGGTATATCTCCTAATGCTATCCCTCCCCCGCTCCCCCCCACCCCATGACAGGCCCCGGTGTGTGATGTTCCCCATCCTGTGTCCAAGTGTTCTCATTGTTCAAAGCTGAAATGTGCTTCTTAAAACAACATAATGCTCCTTCTGATTCTGATGTCACCACCAGCTACCTCCCAGAATACACCCTTATCCCACACCAAAAGACCTCTACAATATTTGGACAAAAGCACTGACTCTAAAACAGAGTCATTGTTTGCAAAAAAAAAAAAAAAAAAAAGGTACACCATTTGAACTTTGCTGTCTCAGAGCTAATTGCACAATCAAAAGAGGGCAAGTTTATGAGTGAAACTTCCTAATTATGTCTACACTAAAGAAGCTAACTACAAACAGAAAAAAAAAGAATACTCCAAAAGTCATATATTTTTTGGAATGCTAATAGATTTGCTTTTCTAATTATGTTTAATATAATTTATTATTGCATTTCCTAATCCCACACTGACATAACATAGGAGACAGATCACAAACAGTGCGAATTAGAAGAAGCCAGTGAAAGTTTCAAAATGTGTTGGAAAAACCCGTAAAACAGAAAACTCATACAGTATCTTGAGAACCAAGATACTGTAAGGGTAGTGACTTAAAAGACATGTAAATAGTCCTTCACAATTTTTTTGTCATCTTTTTAGGTTGGTAGTGTTACATTACAATTGAAAAATTCATTCCTACAGCTCTATAATTTTTTTAAATTTCATGTCGTTTTTTTCCTTGCTTTTTTCTTTCTTGCTCCTCATATGGTTCCCCACCTTCTGCAGTACCTAGACACGATCCATCAGCTAGATTGTCATTTCTCAGGAAAGTACTGATGCAAAAAGGGAGGAAAGTCATCAAATGAGTTGTTGTTTCCATTTTTACAGATGAAAACACTGAGCTGACAAATACCAAAGTCAAAATTTAAACCCCAAAATGACAGCTTCTTACATTTATACAGCACTTATACTTTTTAAAGGATTTCATACATATAGTTTAAATTTACTTAACTTTTTTTTTTTTTTTTGATGGAGTCTCGCTCTGTCGCCCAAGCTGGAGTGCAGTGGCGTGATCACTGCAAGCTCCGCCTCCCAGGTTCAAGCGATTCTCCTGCCCCAGCCTCCCAAGTTGCTGGGATTATAGGTGCATGCCACCACGCCCGGCTAATTTTTGTATTTTTAGTAGAGACGGGGTTTCACCATGTTGGTCAGACTGGCCTAAAACTCCTGACCTCGTGATCCACCCGCCTCAGCCTCCCAAAGTGCTGGGATTAGAGGCGTGAGCCACCGAACCAGGCCAAAATTTACTTAACTTTTATTAGATAATTTTATCTAAAAATGGGTTTCTGAAGGCAGGGGAGAGATATGCTAAGATTCATATTTGTGATACTTGCATTTTTTTAAATTCCACATATAAATATAAAAATTAGAGGTAAAAATGTTAAGAAAACACTTGCTTTTTTAGGTTTTCGTTAAGCCATGTGGTTTTATAAAGTTATCTATAAAATTGTTCAGATTATTTTACATAGTTTGGTCTAAACTTAAGCCAATAAGAATATTTAGCCAGATGTCCAGTCTAAAATAAACCTATCAGCAGGGCACCGTGGCTCACTCCTGTAGTCCCAGCACCTTGAGAGGTCGAGGCAGGCAGATTGCTTGAGCCTAAGAGTTCAAGACCAGCCTGAATAACATGACAACACCCTGTCTCTACTAAAAATACAATTAGCCAGGTGTGGTGGTGCACGCCTGTAGCCCCAGCTACTCAGGAGGTTGAGGTGGAAGGATTGCTTGAGCCCAGGAGGCAGAGGCTGCAGCAGGCTGAGATCCTGCCACTGCACTGCAGCTTGGGCAACAGGGTGAGACCCTGTCCCAAAAAAAAAACAATAATAATAATAAATAAAATATAAAATAAAGTAAACCTATCAAAAAAGAAACTGAGGCTAAAAAAACTACTTCTTTCTGTCATCTCTATAGTTCATGAGGATTTGTTCTTACTCAAATTATTTGAGCATATTTTGTTGTAGCATACACACAGTATTTTGAGAATTACAAACCCAAAGCAATGCATAGAGAATGTGCCCAATAAGAGAATTGAATGCATAAATAAGTTAAATTGAATAGACAGCAAAAGGATAGGTAAGTGTAATAAGAAAACTTGAGAATGGAAATAGAAGCAGGATAATTTCATTGATACCTTATAATAAAATGACAATTGGGAAATGAATGATTTAACTCATTGATGCTTCTACATAATTTATTTGTGTTTTTAAATTCCAGGTGCGTTTAAAATAAAGGTAAGTCTAAAATTGTATGAATCTTTTTTGTGCACTACAAATGCTAAAAATTTGATATTTTGTATTATTTGTTGACTTATTTTAAGGGAAATTAAGTCACATTGAAGATTATTTAAAGATTTGTTTCCAATATGAAAAATTTGATATTCTTGTGCCCTGTGACCTACTTATCCACTTTTTGGTTTTTGTTGTTTCAGTATTCAATAATATGCTGAGATATTTTAGAAAATGAAAATTTTCATACTTAATTTCTCAAGCATATTAACAAATTGCATCACATATGAACAGCTGCATATAAAGTGGACCAATGTCTTTGAACAAAGCAGTGAATGCCCTCTAGTGTTTCTTGCTAGAATATCTGTTTTAATAACAGAAAGATAAATTATATATTTAAATGATATTTTTATAACTATTTAAAAAGTAAATTATAAACAACAGAATCTGAATATGTAAAATGTTTCAAATGTAATAAAAGATAAGAGTAGCAACACATATTGTCCAATCTAAACAACAGATATTATTGTAATGTATACATAATGGTGATAGAAATCAGAGATGTTCTGAGAGTTTTTCAGATGTGAAACATATATCATGCCTCATTTCTAGTACTACTTTTCTAGCTAACTCTAAACTAAAGTACTTATAGAAGTCTTTTTTTTTCTTTTTTTGAGACAGGATCTTGCTCTGTCATCCAGGCTAGAGTGCAGCAGCGCGATCACGGCTCACTGCAGCCTTGAACTCCTGGGTTCAAAGGATCCTCCCATCTCAGCTTCCCAAATAGCTGGAATTACAGGTGCACACCACCATGCCCAGCTCATTTTTTATCTTTTATAAAGACAGAGTCTTGCTATGTTTCCCAGGCTGAGTCAAACTCCTGGATCAAGCAATCCTCCCACATTGGCCTCTGAAAGAAGTCATTCTCAAAGCAGCAAATACACATATTTTGGCCCAAAAGCCATACCTGTGCCATGTCCATGAGCATGCATACACAGAGCTTCTATCTCTAGAAGATAAAACACTATTCCCATGGGCATCTGCTGCCTCTCCTCAAGTCATCCTGTTAATAATGGCCATGGGGAAGCAGTAAAGAATACCATTTACCTGTACACTCGCCAAGCCTGCAATTTTCCAGTGTGCCTTGCCTTAACTTTACACGGCAGCAATCATTTCAAGAATATACAATCCCAAGAACAAAAAAATACCAATACCTCAGTGATAAGCACCAGTGCCTGGTCTATCTAGTGCAGCATTTGCTTAGAGAGAAGAAATGAACATCAAAAAGCATATTGGTGAATATCTGAGCTTGTCATGACTTAACAGATAGTGCATGTCATCTTAGAAACTAAGGAAAGTGATTATAACTGTCACAAATGAAAAAAGTCGTTGGAAAATATTTGAGTTGAATACATCAAGTAGTGAGTATCTGTTATTTTCTTGCCCAGCATCCCTTCACTTTCTTTCGGGGACCACCCCTCTTGTATTGCACAAAACTGGCATTTCACGGAAGGTATTTTACTTTCTTCAGGACCAAGGAATGGGCTCAGAGTGCAACCTTACCCAGACTTTAACTTAAGGAGTATCTTAGGCAGAGCAAAGAGGGGATGAAAAGTTTCTCCCTAGACCTCAGAGCCTCCTGTTCCTGCACTTCCCAAGGCCTAGATGTTCAGCTTTTCCTGGGAGTCTGTGTGAAATATCGGTAGCTCATTTTTTCCTCCTTTTGCTTAAGTTAACCAGAATAAGCATGCCTAATTAAACTACTTCATAATAACAGTGTTATACTTATCACAGTTAAATGGTTGCATAAGGCATGAAGAACAAAATTAAGTGGAATAATTATTTTGTATTTTAACAACAAATGAATAATTTATGGACAATATTTTATCATGTAAGAACATTATCAGCTATAGTTTTAAAACAGAATTTGTGGAGATGTTACATTATTAATTTACTTTCATGAAAACCTATAAAAGAGCACACTAAAAAAATTAAAACAAAAATATTCATTGCTCAGGTCTACAGATAAACAAAGATGTCTTCTTTCATTCTGTGCTTTAATTGTCAGGTTCTATAAAAATGTGTTTCCTCCACCACTGCCTCAAAAATTGAAGGGAGAAAATTAATCTCTCTGTCTCTCCAGATCTTTCATGCAATTCAAATTTACACTTAGTTTTGTTTCCATTTTTAACCTACCAAAAGGTAGCTAAGTTATAATCTTTGTCTTTATTAGTAAATAATCTATGTATTTTACATGAAAGAAGCAAAGCAAAATAAGATCTATTTTAAAACATGTTTGTTTATTTAAATAGTTGTTTCAGAAAATTTTTACTTAAATATCTTTACATGTACTATAAATTTCAAAATTCATATAAAAGATCAGAATCCCTACTTACATTTTTAGCAGATAATTTTATTAGAAATACAAGTAAACTATGATTATATAACCTTAAAAATGCAATGTGCTTTAGTTTACTGAGTGTTCTCAAGTGGGTTATTTCATTTAAGCCTCATGACCACGTGAATGGGAGTCAGAGAATTATAGCCCCATCTTACAGATAAGGAAAGGGAAGTTTAAAGAAGGTAAGTGGCTTACCCAAGGTAAGTGAAGCCAACTCAAATGCAGATATTCTACCTCCCAGGCTATGGTTTCTTTCCATTCTCTTATACTACAAAGTAATCTGAAGTTTTATCTTCCTAGAGTTGCATTAACCTCTTAGTGTAAATATCAGTGAGATAGAAGCAAACCAAGCACATGGAATGACACAAGATCCCTGGGCAGTTTCCAGAAATCGGAAGTTACTGGTGCTTATTGCCTTTCTATCAGGAACTGAAGTGTCTTTCACTTCACATAGTTTATTATTCTCTAGGATACTCCAATAATGTATATCCCATTTCAATGAGAGCCAACAAATCTGAATATGCATTTGCATCATCACCAGCACTTAATATTGAAAACTAACACTAAATATGATTTATTGTGTGGGTAAAAAGTGACATTAAAGTCCTTCTCTTCATCAGTAAAAAAAAAATTTTTTTTTTTTTGAGATGGAGTTTTGCTCTTGTTGCCCAGGCTGGAGTGCAATGGCACGATCTCGGCTCACCACAACCTCCGCCTCCCAGGTTCAAGCGATTCTCCTGCCTCAGCCTTCCAAGTAGCTGGGATTAGAGGCATGCACCATCACACCTGGCTAATTTTGTATTTTTAGTAGAGACGAGGTTTCTCCATGTTGGTCAGGCTGGTCTCGAACTCCGACCTCAGGTTATCCACCCGCCTCAGCCTCCCAAAGTGCTGGGATTACAGGCATGAGAAGGCATTTTTCTAGAAGCGATGTTGGATTTGCATTGATTTATCATCACTCTTGTCCAAAAGCCCTTGTGACTGGTGCAAACAATAACATGCTAACTAAATTAAGTAATTAAGTATATTATTTTAATATACTTTGGTCAACTCTATCAGTTAAAAATTGGGGGCTTTTGATCCTATCATTAATATTTTTATCATATAAATGTATTTATATTTATTACTCCTGTCTTTGCATCTGTTTCTCTGAGATCCTGGAGAATTAAAGGATCACAAACAGCCCTTATACCTTATGTGGTATATAGTTATATCATGTAAATAGTATAATTATTTTGAATTTTAACTATAACATCCTTTGAGATCTTGTAGTTAAAATACAAAATAATTATACCATTTTATTTCATTCTTCATGCTTCGATGCCATGGAGCATCAAAGTGTCAAGTAGTTCCGTAGGACACGTGAACTTTTCCACATCATGCACTAATTAGCAAAGCTCGAAGAGACCTGGACCTGAGTTTAAGATTTCAAAATCTAATTTAATGCATAAGGACCAAATAGTAGACCACCCAGATATTAGAAAATAAGATCAATGCCTCCACTTGCTCATTTTTCATAAAAGTTCCAGAAGGGAAATTGTGTTAGCCCAGGACCTCAGAGAAACAGATACAAAGACAGGATTAAATACGTCAGGATTTTAATAGTGGGAAATGCCTGTGTAAAAAGAAATAAACAAGGAGCTAGGAAAGGCTGGGAGAGCTGTCAGACTGCATCCAAGTCTGACCCCAGGATGAGGGAGAGAAGGTTGAATGGAAGAATCCTACACTGCTCTGCAGTCTAAGGATTGTTTGTCAAAGCTGTGGGGAAGTACTCCAGCCTAAGCAGTGGAAGGAGCCCCACCTGTCTTCCAGGACCAACACGGCCTCAGTATTGCCACAGCACTCAGTCCATTGGTAAGAGCAATGAATGGCAGGTGTGGCTGACTTCAAAGCACAGCAGCTGGGTGCTCTGTCTGGGAGGTGCATTTTCATGCCTGCCAAAGATAGGATGAAGGGAAGGTGCGTGAGAGAAGTTTCTCTAAAATCTTTTAAAATGTTAAAGGAAACATTTTTTATCAGACATACATTAATTACTTCATAAAAGAACTAAGTCCATGTAATTTTGGAACAATATCAATAGCATTACTATAAACAGAAAATCAAGAAAAGCATTTTGAATTTCAATTTTTAGAAAATGTAAAATCATCAAATCATTTTTAAAAGTCTATAGTTTCATTCAACACCAGGTGGAGCCCTTTTGCTTTTCAAAACTAAAAGAGGAAATTTTTCTTAATTTAATACAGGCTTAGGCTGATTATTTCATAACTCTTACGTCGTCATTTTAAATCATTTTAAGACTTTTGCATTATATTTATCACCATTGTAAACCTGATTTTTTTCCAAATACCATGGACTAGCTAAAACTGCAATGTTAATATAAAGCCACCAATTCTAAAAGGTATTGTTAAATATCTAAAATAAAGTTTTTAATAATATTGTTTTAAACATCTGTATACTTTTAAAGGAAAGAGTTAAAACGTGATTTAAATTTCATATTCAATACTTAAACAAATCGAACTACTTAAAATGCTCTCCCAAATCTCTACCATGCTACATCATCTTTCTTTTTATCCAAAATACCTTCTCTATAGAAAATGTATTGCTTTAAAACAGATTTCAGTTAGCAAGCAATGACTTTCTGAAAATATATGTATTTAAAAAGCAAAAAAAAAATTAAGTTAAAAAACAGATTTCAGGTTATAAAGTATATTTTTAATATCTGTCCTGTGCCAACCAGAAAGTATAGGATAAAAATAACAATGTTTATAACGTAGACATGCTTTTTCCAAGTAAACTGTAACAGCAAGGAGGCATTATTTATTCTGTGTCTATGCTTCAGAATTCTGTCCTTCTCACTGCAGGGAAATAGAAACAGATAAATAGAAATACATTTTTGTAATAAAAATGTTAATGATAGGGTTAAAAGCCCCCAATTTTTAACTGATAGAGTTGACAAAAGTATATTAAAAGTGTATATTTAATGGCATAGTTCGTATACATTTTTATTTATTCATCCATCCAAGAAATACTTACAGAGATCTTCCTATATGCTGAAGAGACAGAAATAAATAAGACATTCATAGTACCTGCCCTTGAAAGTTCAGAAGGCATTCAATGAAGAAAGCATTATAATAAAGGCTATTGTAATTAAGGAAATACACAGTACTCTGGAAGCACCTAGCAAGGGAACCTAAGGGCTAACCTAATCTGGGGACACGGAAGACCTTCCAAAGAATTGAAATTTAAGCTGAGACTCCTCAGTAGGAAGAGAATGAGGCAAAGAACAAAAGGCAGGGTTGGGGTTTTTATGTTTATTTTATTTTTATTGACATATAATAATTTTACATAGTTATAGGGTACCACACGATATTTAGATACATGTATATATTGTGTAACCATCAAATCAGGATAAAAGGTAGGGTGTTTAACGTGAGCAAACAGGTTTTAAAAGGCCTTTGGGTGAGATAAAGTAGGTCAAATTCTAGAAGGTAAAAGCATTTCAACATAGCTAAAACAAAGAGCTCTAGAGGAAGGGTGAAAATAAAAGACCTGAAGAGATTTGTGAGAACCAAATTGTGGAGGCTCTTTCAACAGAATTAGGAAATTTGGATTTTATCCAAAAACAATGGAAAGCATAAATCAAGGTTCTGAGTTAAAACATGAAAGAAAGCATGTGATAACCAGACTTAGAAGTGTTTAGTGTCTACAAGAGCAGTATGTTTGATGAATCATCAGTAACTCTACAAAAGTAAACTACTTACTTAGACATGATAATTTCAGCTTTTCTTATCCATTAGAATAGTAACATTGAAATACAAGCTCAGTTTATTTAATGATTGTTGATTTCAGTGACATTTTTACCATCACACCTCTTGAAAAGTTATACTGCCTTTCACATTATCTGGGTTTTTCTTTCTTGTTATAATTACCTTTTCCCAAAAAACATGCTAAGTAGATTTATCGTAAAAAGTGATATTTCAATATTACAATTTTAGAAAAAGACAGTCACCATTTTACTCAATACATTTGTAGTCAGGAAATTTCAAAATGGAGCAAATTTGAATTGAGTTCCACGTTTGGATGGTCCAAAAATATTTTTCTGTGTGGACCTATGCCAACAGATCTATGCTCTGCAGTTTGCGCTACACATTAGCTGTTTCCGTGTGTTTCAAAGCACTGTAATGTCTACCCTGTATTTTTCTTTGAAGGTGGTCTTAACTGTTATAAGCTTTATTTTTTATTTATTTATTATTTATTTATTTATTTTGAGACGGAGTCTCGCACCGTCGCCCAGGCTGGAGTGCAATGGCGCGATCTCGGCTCACTGCAAGCTCCGCCTCGCGGGTTCAGACCATTGTCCTGCCTCAGCCTCCCGAGTAGCTGGAACTACACGGGGTTTCACCATGTTAGCCAGGATGGTCTGGATCTCCTGACTTGGTGATCCGCCCGCCTCGGCCTCCCAAAGTGATGGAATTACAGGCGTGAGCCACTGCGCCCGGCCTATAAACTTTATTTTTAAGTGTAATTTGAGTGCAAATAATTGTGATCTCCCTAAAGTCAAACAAATTGATGAAGATCACGCAGAAAAAAATAATGCACCTTTCAAAGAATGACTCCCCAACCCCCCACATCCTCCTTCACCACCCACTATCAAGCCATTTCTTCCTCCTTTGGAGAATATAATAAATCTTCATCATGTTACATTTTATGTATGACCTGTTTATTTACTTTCAAGTTGTTTTTATTACTTTATATTATTCAAATGATCTTTTTTCTGTCTGTGAAAAGTGCTTGGTTATCTTGGGTTGAGACGGCATACACTGTAATTTTCCTGTTAAGTTTCACAGAAAGAAATTTTTAAAAAATTTAAATTTATGCCATAATTTTAAGGCATATTATTAAAGAGTATTTATTTATCTCTCTCTTTTTTAACTGCCTTCTCCTGTCTTTTCATTTTTCTTTTGGGGTTTTAGTCTCTTTTCACTCCTTAATTTTTTAAACTAAAAAAAAGTGTTATTTAGCTATAATTGACATACAATAAGTGGCACACATTTAAAATATTTAACTTGATGAGCTGTGACATATGCATATGTATAACAATCACACCGATTTCCCCCCACATGAAAAGATGCATAATTTCACATATAATTAGAAATGCCAAATACTAACACAATTTTTCACGTTTCAGATAAGCAAAAATTCAGGAGCTTTTCCATACACACCATTAAGGAGAAATGAACAGGGCGCTCTCAAACTTTTTACATGGCACTACAAAATGATGTAATCTATTAGGAGGGTATTAGCAAATTGCATGTGCATTTATTCTTTGTTCCAGCATTTTTACTTCTAGGAATTTACCCTGAAGGTATACCTCACCCAAAACAAAAGGTTATTCAATATGGCATTACTGATAATAGTAAAATATTAGGAACGATCAAAAGGCCCATGCATAGGAACCTGGTTGAATAAACGAGATGGAGTATTATGCAGGTCTAAAATTGAACAAAGAGCTGGGACTCCCTCCATCACAAGGTGCACAGAAATGTGAGAGACCTGCACAGAATTGTCTCTCTCCCAACACCCAGATCTTGGTGTCTAAATACCACCCCTTACTTTTAAATAAATACATAAATAATTTTTAAAATGAATTTCTTTGATAAACAGTTGATTATAAATTTGGAGCAAGGAAAGTTCAAGGTGAATTTGAAATATTGTATTGTGTCAGAAAGCAAAAGAATCCTGAAAAATTGATGGAGATGTTCAGAGGAACACTGGAGTCAGAACAATACCAAATTGGTAACATAATCAGAAAAAAAAGAGAATTGAAGTATCTTTATAGTACAGTAATGTGACTGCATCTTTGGTGTGATATACTGTAAGGACAAAAAAAAACTGCAAACAACTACTGAACTTATAATGACTTTGGCCTAATAATTCTAATCCCAATTTATATGAAATGCAGGAAAGAGTAATTGTGTGAATATATTGATATTCTTAGGAACTGGGGCTCTCTCTGCTGGAGAAGGGAGATGTAAATATGGATTAGGGGAAGGAGAGGAAGCACTTAATGGCATTCTTTTGAAATAGGAGTTGTTAGTATCAACTCGTGATTTTTAAAAAATATATTTCCTAGTTTTCTCCATTGAAAAGGCATGGAAGCAATGACACATCAGTAGCAGTAAACATACCCATTCCCCAGTGTCAAGAACTGTACAGTCTGAGATTTTATCCTACTTGAAACCTGACAAGCTAGCCTGCCAGTTTCATGAATGCCAGCAGAACACAAGAAACTCCTGGGTCAGCAACAAAGGACTTTATTATTCATGGAAATAGAGTTCCCAGAGTATCAGCATTTGCTCCTGTTCTCCAACCTCAATTCCCACAGAGCAACATGAAAAGAACCAGGTGATGTCTGCACACGCAATGGGTTCTGTTATAGGAAAGAAACCCTGAACTTAGCTGAATCTTGTAGAATGGGAAGGCTGTCTGACATTTGCCCCAGAAAGAGACATTATCTTGATTACACTGGACAGTAAACAAACCTGGCCTTTGTTCTGGAGAAAGACATTATCTCTGTCTTTCAAGGCTGTTCACTTCACAAACACCCCGGAAAAAGGAGTCCAGAACAAAGAGCTGGGACTCCCTCCCTCACAAGGTGCACAGAAATGTGAGAGACCTGCACAGAATTGTCTCTCTCCCAACACCCAGATCTTGGTGTCTAAATACCACTCCTTACTTTAAAATAAATACATAAATAATTTTTAATGAATTTCTTTGACAAACAGTTGATTACAAATTTGGAGCAAGGAAAGTTCAAGGTGAATTTGAAATATTGTATTGTGTCGGAAAGCAAAAGAATCCTGAAAAATTGATGGAGATGTTCAAAGGAACACTGGAGTCAGAACAATTTAAGCATCAAAAAGAATAACTATGGAATGGATTTTAACACATTAAATAGAAAAAGAATCTGCAAGGCAACAGTGATCCTTTAAAAAGGTAGAGGGAGTTCATCCTTAAAAGAATGCCAGCTAATAATATAAAAGCAATGAGAGAATGAGAAAATAGGTATGAATCTTCCATGGACACCAAAACTCTTGGTTAAAAAGTTATTGAGGAACACAGACTCAAAACATCACTCCAAAGATTGTTTATTGATTACAAATGGGAAAAGTTACTATTGCAGTGGAGAAATCTAGCAGACACCACCTTAACCAAGTGCTTAAACTCATCATTACCAATGAGGAGGCAAGTTGACATTATATGCAACCTGGAGGGATGCATTGAAAGCAGTATCGCCTATGTATTATTCATATTAAAACATGTTTAACCTGATACAGTCATAAGGAAACTATAAGATAAATCCACATCATGGGCCAGGCATGGTGGCTCACATCTGTAATCCCAGCACTGTGGAAAGCAAGGTAGATCGCTTGAGCCCAGCAGTACAAGGCCAGACTTGGCAACATAGCGAAACCCCATCTCTTATAAAAATACAAAATAAATTAGCTGGGTGTGGTGACACATATCTGTAGCCCCAACCACTAGGGAGGCTGAGGTGACAGGATTGCTTCAGCCTGGGAGGCAACGGTGCAGCAAGTCGAGATAGCATCACTGCACTCCAACCTGGGTGACAGAGACCCCGTATATATATATTTTTTTAATCCAAATTGTGGACTATTCTACAAAATGACTGGCCTAGACTTTTCATAGATGTCAATACCAAGACCAGAAAAAAAAAGGACTGGTAGTATGTTTAAAATGAAAGATTAAAGAGACATGACAACTTAATGTACAAATAATTATTGATTGGCTTCTAGTTTTTTTTAAAAATAACTAAAATATTATTGAAAAATTTGGAAATCTGAAAATGTGGACCATTTATTAGATAACACTAATGTGTCAGTCATATTGTGATAATAATATTGTGGTTATATAATAGAATGTCCTTTTTCTTTGGAAACAGATGCTAAAGTATTAGGAAAAAAACAATGTGACCTCCGCAACTTATTTTCAAAGAATTTGGAAAAACGGAGATTATGAATGTAAAAAATGCTCATTGATGAATTCTAGGTGAGGGGCATATAGATGTTCATTTCAACTTCTTTGAGGGTTGGCAATTTTTCAAAATAAAAAAGTTGAGAAAAAATTAATAAATCACATTCCATGGTCATCTTTCCAACCTGTATTCCTGATCTCTTGCAAACGTTCAGCCCACCCATTTTTAGGATCATTTAAATTACCTCTTTGGAAACATTTGCCTATTTTTTTATTATCTTATTATGGAGTCTATTAAAACTATGCATGGAATTTTGCTATCAGAGCACATGACTTTGACCTAGGGTAGATGATAGCCTTTATTTTGTATCAACATTTTGTTTAAAATCTTGAATTTCTAGGCTGTCCACACTGAGATTACACCTTAACTGATTTTCAGGTCTTTCACCTGGTCCATAACTGATAACGCATAGATAAATCTAATTTGGATTAATTTTTCATATATTTTCAATCACTGAAATTAATATGCCTTTTTTGTCTATTCAAGTAGTTACCAGTTTATTCCATAGTCATTAAAATTCCCGAAATAGCTTAGCAACAAGCAATATCTTCAAGTATGTCACTGCCTGTTCTGACTTTCCAGTATTTATAAGTTGTTAAACCCATCCAGTTCTACCTTTCCTTTCGGAGGCCTCTATTGATCACAATTCTATTCCCAGAGACTTTTCATTTTATGTCTCTAAGACTTTTTACACCTTTTAAATTGCCTACCCGCCTCATCTTTTCCCATTGTAACATTGATGGAAAATTTTGTGAAAGGCTTTTTGATTGATAAAACAAATTATGTCTATTGTTTCTGTGTATCCTTATTCATATATGCCCCCAAAATTAATATATGAGCCAGACATGATAACTTTGAATAAACTGTGCTGTCTTTCCCCTACAGAAGGCATTTGCTTAAAGTTACCAAATACCCTTTAGTCCATTACAGGTCAGAACACTGATTTTTTGTGCAACCACTGCCTTATTTCCTTTTAGGTTTCCTCTCACTTCCTTAATTCTCAGTTATGTGAACACACCATCCTTATTTTTATAACTTCACTGTGTCATTAATTATATCTGGACCATGACAGAATAAAAGACACTTAACAAAGGCACCGCATCTTTGTAGCATTTCACTGTCTGTTCCTACCTCCTACACAGGTTCTTACACATTCTTATGCTTACCTTTTATCTGTGTGATGCCATTAAAAGGAGAGTGAAGGGTGACACCATGCATTATGAGACAGCATTACGGTTAGCAGCTCACACAAACACACAGCATCCACTTGAATGTTCAAGACACACTCCCATACTCTAAGACTGAGTTGTATCTTTCAAATGAAGAAGTCGGAGGTTTCGCCGCTGGTGCTCTATGCCATTTAACGAATTTCCAGCTCCTGAAGAGGGAGGCATATACGAGGCCCCAGAGAGAATAGAGCAAGGAAAGAGCCCTTTCCACCTATTTTGTTGTAAGGGTTTGCACACAGAAAGGATTTGGATCCAAGCAAATAAAACTTTTTTTTTTTTTTTTTGAGGCGCAGTCTCGCCTTGTCGCTCAGGCTGAAGCACAATGGTGCGATCTCTGCTCACTGCAACCTCCGCCTCCCAGGTTCAAGTGATTCTCCTGCCTCAGCCTCCTGAGTAGCTGGGATTACAGGTGTATGCCACCATGCCTGGCTAGTTTTTGTATTTTTAGTAGAGACAGGGTTTCACCATGTTGGCCAGGCTGGTCTCACTCCTGATCTCAAGTGATCCACCTACCTCGGCCTCCCAAAGTGCTGGGATTACAGGCATGAGCCACCGCGCCCTGCCCCAAGCAAATACAACTTTATCTACATATCTGCCTATCATCCTATTTATCTGTCACTCCACACACATATTATTATTCAATGCTTAGGATGAAAACACCTGAATATGCATTCAGGGGTCCAGGAAATGGCAAGAGTATATCAATTGGGTATCAGATGGTGGTGGTATAGATGCTCCTGCTATGTTCTAGAGTGACAGCAGTGGGACAGCCTGAGACAGGGCAGAGCTTGGTACATCAGAGCTGAAAACTAACTCCTGAGAAAGTGGCCAGGATCCCTAACCCAGGAGGATGCCAAAAATCTAACAAGATCCCTCATCTGGTTAGGAAGATAGAACAAGAACCAAGTGATATAGGACATTGAAAGCATTTTTAATGGATGATATAGTGATTTGCATTTAATAATATTCATTAAATATTTGTTAAATAAATCATATGCATGAGGAAAAGTCAGAAATGCTAGATTGTTATAACCCTGCCGTTATGCCTCTCAATGTCTGGAAGAGTATACACATATAGAACATTACCAAAAAGAACAGTCTTACCAGAATCCTATCATGAGCACAGAGTTCAGCAGGTAAAAAACATTTATTTCCTGTCTACACTACACAGGCTGGTGTGTACCCAGAAGCTCTGTCTTCCTTATTCCTTCTCAGCCCCCACCTCACCTCCCACATATCCCAGCCTCCCCCTGCCAGATGACCCACCATTCTGGTGTCTTTTGTGGGCAAGGTCCTTTGAAGTCTACTTTTTGTTCCATTTTCCAGTGCAATGATGGATTCTCAAATTCTTCAGAAAGCTGAACCTAACTAAAAAACAAAACTCTTTTTAGATCATTGATAATAGCTCTAACCCATTTTTAAGCTAAAAGACTCCTCCTAAATAATGATGTGTAAATAGAAATAGAGAAACCTGCTCTGCCAATTATAAAAACTGAATAAAGTTACTCTTTCTAAAGGAATAATGACTAGATTAAGATATTTCTATAATTTTAAAAATCTAGGCCTCCTACATGCAAAGCAGTTTCACTGTGCACTAGTTACTATTTCAGCCCACTGCATCCCGGGCTGCACCTGTACTACTTGTGGGAGTCCAGCGAGACAAAACACTCACACATGTTAAGAAGGTACATGCAGGTCGAGTGCAGTGGCTCATGCCTGTAATCCCAGCACTTTGAGAGGCTGAGGCGGGCAGATCCCCTGAGGTCAGGAGTTTGAGATTAGCCTGGCCAACATGGCGAAATCCCATCTCTACTAAAAATACAAAAATTAGCTGGGTGTGGTAGCACATGCCTGTAATCCCAGCTACTCAGAAGGCTGAGGCAGGAGAATCACTTGAACCCGGGAAGTGTAGGCTGCAGTGAACCGAGATCGCACCACTGCACTCCAGCCTGCATGACAGAGTGAGACTCCATCTCAAAAAAAAAAAAAAAAAAAAAAAAAAAAGAAGTTACATGAAGCAGATTTATTACTCACAGATAGTCAGCAAAGGACAACAAAAGCCTAGGATTCACGATGAGCCAGTCCCCCAAGACTCAAGAAAGCTACCCAAGCCTGATGGAGTGTCGTCTCCATGTGCCCCACTTAAAATGCAGCTGAAGGACCCCAGGAAGCAGCCCATTCTGGGTTTTATACCCTGGCAGCTACAGGACGCACTGGGCTAAAGTGTTGAAGGGCATTCTGTTTCTAGGGGTGACTGAGCCGTTGTGGCCAATTCCTCCTTATCTCAGGCTACTGCATTCCCAGCACATTCTACAATCATTCTTGAGAACTACATGTGAGAAAGGAGGGAGAACTGGGCCAGTCCAAGGCCGCCTGGAGAACTTTCCTGACTACATATGTACTGTCCTGAGGGTAGAAGAACACAATTAAATCCAATGTGTCAAGGGTAGTCAAGTATTAATATATCATTCCATACTTTGACTCATGCTATATTTTCTTCCTAGGGCAGAGAGCTCATAAATGGTCACTACATTAAAGCTGCAAGGGTGAGCCAGTGTTGGAATGGACACCTGTAGCCACTGGAAATGCCAGAGAATAAAAAGAATTTCAGAAATTCTCTAAGGACTCACACTCCACTTCATTTTTCTGTTCAATACTAGATTCCACTAGTGCAACATCCTTGCGAGGGGTCCTGCAACCTCTACTGACGAACCCCTTTAGTGACATAGAGCCCCATCACACTGGTGCATCTTCTTTTATATCGTGTTAGATGCTGTGGAGCACATTGATCTCCGCCCCTCTCATCCCTGCCTTTAGGAGGCAAGCATTCATTCTTCCACCCAGCTGGGAATGTTGACAGCTGTGATTCTCAGCTGAGTTCCTCACCAATAACTTCCTTTAGCTGAAGATAATTACCTTGCCCAAGGTTATGCCTCTTTTCTAGTTTAAATGACAGGTTAAGAGGATACAAGGACCTTTCCCTCTTGCTTCAACTCAGAACAACTCTGAGGGACCATCTCATCTGAAGCACATGGGATCAGCTGAGGTCTTTGTTGAGCCTGCATTACCATTCAACAGCTCCCTCTGCCCAGTCCTTCCTTCACTCCCCTATAGTTATTGATCCTAAGTTTATTGTGATCAATAAACTTCTCAATAAAATTCCTATATGGAAATCTCTATCTCAGAGTCAGCTTCTCAAAAAGCCCAACTTGCATTATATATTAAGTATAAATCTGCCTTCATATAAAGTCTACTTGTCCTAATTCTAACTTCAGAATATATACTGAATAAGACAATCTCTGTTCCACATGGTGGCCTTTAAGATGTTTGAAGGCAATTACTAGATATGTGACTTCTGGTGAGAGCTCCAACCTTTAGAGTTTGGGAGAAGAGGAACCAAAAAATGCAAAAGAACTATAGTCAGAAGAATGTGGTGTCTTGGAAACTATGTCTGCGTCAGAGCTGCCAAGCACTGCTAGAGATTATTTCCACCCACAGGGCCTACTGGGTGGAATTGTTCATAGTCCATTGGCCATCACCATTCCTGAAAATACCCTGTATCAGTTTTCCATTGCTACATTTAAAAAATTGCCACAAACTTAGCAGTCTTAAACACACTCATTTACTAGCTCACCATATTGTAGGCCAGAAGTCCAGGCAAGCTCAACATGGTTCTCTGTTTATGGTTTTACATGGCAAAACCAAAGATTCAGCAGGACTAACCTCTTATCTGAAAGATCTATGGAAAAATCTTCTTCCAAGCTTATCCAAGCTGTTGGCAGAATTTAGTTCCTTGTAGTTGTAGGATTGAGGTACCCTTGCCACCAGTCAGCCAGGGGCCACTCTCTGCTTCTAGAGGCTGCCCCTCCATCTGCAACTCAGCAATGCCCCACAGAGTTCTTCTCAAGAGCATCTCTCTAACTTCCTCTTTTGCCATCAGCTGGAGAAAGCTCTCTGCTCTTCGGGGCTCATGCAATTAGATCTTTCCCACCCAGATAATCTCCCCATCTTAACACCAACTGTGCCATATAATATCAGATCATTACGGGATTGATACCTCAGCCCATTCTCAGGTTCTGAGGATTAGGGTAGAATGTCTTTTGGGGGCCATTTTAGAAATCCTGCTGACCAGTGCCCTGAACATGCCAGACAAGTTCTTTACATTTATTACACTGGTCAGCCCTGTCTTCCTCTCACTACATCAGCGTGATCTTTTCCGTGCTGTTTTCAAACCTCCATCCCCTACCTGCCCTCTCATATTTAGCAGATGATCTTGTCTCCCATTTTACACACCCAAAAATAGAATCCAGCTGTCTTAGTTTCCTAGGGTTGTCATACCAAATTAATACAAACTGGGTGGCACAAAATGACAGAAATTTATCTTTTCACAATTCTGGAGGCTAGAAGCCCTAAATCAAGGTGATGAAAGGGCCATGCTCTCTCTGAAGGTTCTTGGGAACAATGTGTTGCATGCCTACTCCTAGCCTCTGGTGCTGCCAGCAATCGTTGGCATTCCTTGGCTTATAGATGCATCACTCTGATCTCTGCCTCTGCTGTCTTATGTCACTGTCTTTCTGTGCCTTCCCATTGACTTCCCTCTGTGTGTGTATGTCTCTCTTCTCCTCTCTCATAAGGACACCAGTTATACCGGATTAGGACCCACCCTAATTCAGTGTGACCTCATCTTAACTTGATTACATCTGCAAAGATACTCCTCCAAATACAGTCACATCCAGGTACCAGGGGTTAGGATTGCCATGTATATTTTGAGGGAACATGAACCAACCCATAATGCCCCCTGACTAGAAGACTCCATCTTCAACCATTTAACTTACAGACCTTCACACCTGCCCTGATTTGTTGTCCACAGGATACCAGAGAGCAGTATCCCCTCTGATACCAGAGAGCAGCATCCCCTCTTCTTTGTAAGACAACTCATTTTTCTTCCTTTTATGCTCAGCCTCTTCCTCTCAGTTATTTAATAGATTATCCTCACAGTTATTTTAACCTTACTCAAGCCTCTGACATTATAATAAGGTAAGGAAGGGAGGAATAGAAGAAGGAAGGAAGAAATCTGCCTTAACACCACATTAACCCATAACTAATTCTCTTCTGATGCAAACTTTGCAGAAGAGCTATTTCTGCTCTTTGCCTGCACTTCCTCCCCTCCAGCTCACTCTCCCAGCTGTCTCAATACATCTCCCCCCCACCACTACTCCATACAATCAGCACTCACTAATGACCTTCTTGTGCCTAAATTCAAAGGACATATTTCAGGCTTCATCATCCTTGACTTTCCAGTGGAAACATTAAGTTCCTTTTGCTTCCGTGATTTAAGTCCTTTCTTTCTCTAGCCACTTCTGTGTGTCCTTTCCAGGCATATATTCTTCTATCCTGCCATTAAATATTGCTGTCCTTCAAGACTCACTCCATTCATAAAGGCAATGACAAAAACAACTAAGACTCATTCTTGGCTATCCATTCTTCATAGAGCAAACCAGGGTGAATTTTTTAAAATAGCTCACCATGTCATCATGTCAGTCCTCTACTTAAAACTCTTCAATGACTTTATTTTGTTGCACTGAGGATAAAGACCATAATCTTTAAGGCAGTGTATATAATCTGGCCCCTGTTTGCCATGTATATACCTAGAGACAGAAGTTGGAAAAAGAGAAAAAAATTTTAAAGACGTGCCAGAAATTTCTATTATTAAAAAGTCAAAAAAAAAACCCAATAGATATTGGAAAGAATGTGGGGAAAAGGGAATACTTTTACACTATTGTTGAAAATGTACATTAGTAAAATCTCTGTGGAAAACAGTATGGAAATTTCTCACAGAACTAAAAATAGAATTACAATTCGATCCAGCAATTCCACTTGCAGATATCTATTTAAAAAAAAGAAATCATTATATCAAAAATATACTTGCACTCAAATCTTTATCACAGCACTATTCACAATAGCAAAATCATGGAATCAACCTAAGTGTTAATCAATGGACGATTAAATAAAGAAAATGTGATATATATACACCATGGAATACTATGCAGCCATAAAAAATGAAATTATGTGTTTTGCAGCAATATGGGTAAAGCTGAAGGCCATTATCCTAAGTGAAGTAACTCAGAAACAGAAAATCAAATACCACAACTTCTCACTTATAAGTGGGAGCTAAAGGATGGATACTGTATTAGTCTGTTCTCGCACTGCTATAAAGACATACCTGAGGCTGGGTAACTTATAAAGAAAAGAGGTTTAATCACCTCACAGTTCTGCAGACTGTGTAGGCTTCTTCTGAGGAGGAGGCTTCAGGAAACTTACAATCATGGTGAAGGGCAAAGGGGAATCAGGCAAGGTCTTCACATGGCTGGCAAGAGAGAGAGTGAAGGGGTAAGTGCTACACACGTTCAAACAACCAGATCTCATGAGAACTCACAATTATGAGGACAGCAAAAGGGAAATCCAACCTCATGATGCAATCACCTCCCATCAAGTCCCTCCCCCAACATTGGGGATTACAATTCAACATGAGATTTGGGTGGGAACACAGAGCCAAACCATATCAGGTACACATGGACATAGAGAGGAGAATAATAGACACCATTCCAAAAGCAGGAAGAGTGGGAGAGGAGTGAGGATTGAAAAATGACCTATTGGGTACAATGTTCACTATTTGGGTGATGGGTTCACTAAAAGCCCAGATTTCATCACTACACAGTATATCCATGTAACAAAACTGCACACATACCCCTTGAATGTATAAAAAAGAAAAAAAGATGTCAAGAATTCTTAGACAATTCTACTGAATGAGTTTTTTCCTAACCACCTTTCATGTAGCAATGCTCAAGTATTTCCAAGAGGGTGATAGACCACAGAAGAAAGTAAAAACAGGAGATTCATGACAGATTGGTGGGTTTGATGGATACTAATCCACTCCTCTAGCAACAATGTGTTTGTTAAAATCTGGTACACAGAAGACAGAAATTTATATGGTACTTGAGTAGTGTACAATGGTAGCCATTTTAACACTGTTCATACTGCAATTGAATAATTTGCCTGCATCTTTTACGCTTGAATGGCTGCTAAGCCTGCTTGTTTTCCTTTCCTGATCTATTATAATTATTTTTAAAATATGTGCAAAAATACACACACATACCTTTTCCTTTTTGAGTTAGGGTTTCCAGACTCCAGAAATTTTGTAAGAGCCAACACATTTCCAATTTTTCATCCACTGCAATTTTGGCAAGCATACTTTCCCTATTTTCATTAAAGTCATTGATTAAATTATTAAATAGAACTAGGTCAAGTATAGAACCCTGTAGCGAGCCAGTGAAAACAGCTCTCTCAAACTTTAAGTCAATACTGAGTTGACCCAGGATTTCACCTTCAGAAGCAAGCATGATCCAGGATGCAGTCACTCAACATATATGGATGCTTGAGGTCAAATCATGTACCACCTAATAGATTCTAAAGCTTCTTGACATCATTTGACCTCAAAAAACTTTAGAATCTATTAGAGGAGATCAGTTAATACATGATGCATTAAAAAATAGTACCGATATTCTATGAGCCTAAAACTAGGGTGGGTTTTTTCTTTTTTATAAAGGTATTTATTTCTCTAAGGCAAAAGCCTAAAAATCATTATGGAAACCATTATTGATAAAGGTCAGAAAGGATAAGGACACCTAAAATTAGTGAAAAGTTATGGCTCTGTCCTGATTTCTCTGGTAGCTGTCAATTTTTATTTAAAAATCTCTACTATGAAATGCAGAAAATTATGGTAATAATAATAATGAAGTGTGCCTCTTCTAGTCCAAGGTGAGACCTCTAGTTGTGCACTAATATACCATTTTCTCCTAACTCTGGGAATTGGCAGTACAAATGATCTCGTTTTTCTTTTGCATCATCAACCTCTCCCTCTGTACAGGTTGTTCATCTCAAAATACATGTTGCAAATATTTTATCTTATTTTCCTTATAAGTTGCTATAAGGAAAGTATGATTGAAACAATCCAATTAATATACAAACATAAAAACATGGTGAGAATCTTTTAGTGGTAAAAGTTTCCATGTTAAATGAATTATTCTGTTATGATATATAAGTTGTCATTGTCTAGAATAAATTTGAACGTATAGAATATTTTCTTGCCCACAAGTAGCTATAGATAAATCCTACTTTAAGAAAATATATGTAAATGAAGATTTATTTTGAACACGTAATTGAATAGCGGTTTATAACATCATAAACTTTTCACACAAAACATTTTTAATGTTTACTACTGACTTCTTTCTCAACTGTTATTTTACATCCAGTGGGTACATGTGCAAGTTTGTTACCTGGGTATATTACCTGATGCTGAAGGTTGGGATACGAATGATCCCACCACCCAGGTACTGAGCATAGTACCCAACAGTTAGTTTTTCAACCCTTGCTCCCCTCCCTCCTTTCCCCCTCTAGTAGTCCCCAGTGTCTATTGCTGCCATTTTTATGTCCATGAGTACAGTATGTTTAGTTCCCACTTGCAAATGAGAACATGGACTTTTCACAAAATCTGAAGTCAGAGGGAAAACTTATGTAGTAGTTTCAAACAAAAGATAAATTATTATAGTAAAAAAAATAGCAAATATCTGATTTACAAAATAACTGTTCTCTATATAAAAGATTTGTAATGGTCCTTTTTTAAAATGTAGGCTACCCTTGTACCCTTAAATGATAAAATATTCTGCAAAACCACTTATATATATCTAAGAATGGTAATCTGAAATAGATAATAATTGGAAATTATTACCCACAAATTCAGTTGCCACCAACTATTCTTCAAATCAATCTGGATTTTGTTTTGTTTTTTGTTTTTAAGAGAGGGGGATCTTGCTATGTTCCCTAGGGTGGTTTTGAATTTCTGGGCTCAAGGTATCCTCCCACTTCAGCCTCCCAAGTGGGACTATAAATCATTCTTTCCACACATTTACATTCCCACAATGGATTGAATACATTCTGATTATAAAAATAATATATATTTATTGTAAAAAATGTACATGGAAAACTACAAGAAAAAACATCATTCATAATTTTACTTCCAGATATAATCATTTTTAAGATTTGGTGCATGTCCATCCAATCAATTTCCCAATTTTTACATAGCAACAAAAAACTGAATATACAATTTTGTCTCCTGAATATTTACTAAAGTTTAAGTCATAAATATTTTCTTATGCCATTAAGCATTTTATTTAAACTTCCTTTTAATAAATATATATTAGACCACTGTATGAATGAACTTTAATCTATGTAGGTAGTTATATTAATTTTGGACATTTATACCTTTCATATTTTTGCTGTAATAATGTACTGCAACGAACATCACGACCCTCACTTTTTATCATTTCCTTGGGATTAATTTCTGAATCAAAAGACATGAACATTTTCAGATTCTTGATGCAGTGGACTCAAGAACACAGGTACAGTGTAGACCAGGGGTAAGGCGACTTACTGAAAAGAGAGGAATTAAGTAAAAGTCTATATGCTAAGAGGTGGGGCCTCCATCATTCACCCACTTAACCCACTTGGCAGCCAGAAAGACATCCTTGATTGGAGAAATGGACCTAAGAGAAAAGATCTGCAGATAATGACATTTAGAGGTCCTACAGTGAGTAGCCAAGTCCCAGCTAATTACCCTAAAGTTTAAAATTAATCTATTACCATTTATCATTAATCTGTAATCTATAACCTATGGTAGCTCACATTTTAAACTATTACTCTCCAGTTTCTCCATTTATTCTCCTTCAGTGGTTCCCCTTACCTTTCTGGCCGGTTCTGACTTAGGGACAGTCTACAGTAAGAAGTCACACATGCGTCACTTCTCCCACGATGGAAAAACCACCAAGCTAATTTTGTCTTCTCTTTGACCACAGGCCATAGAATAGTTCACTGAAATACCTAATGCCCTAGAGTAGAGACTGTCTCCTGGGGTCAAGTATATTTTAAAGCAAATAAATCCCCCAAAAAGAGAATAAAGCCACACTAGACAAGTCAGAGTCTACCTTTTATTCACTCTTGTACCTCCAAGGACTAGAACTCGGCCTGGCACATAGCAAGTGATAATACACATTTGCATGGACGGATGAATGTATACGGCTTCTTTAGGCTGAATTTAAACTCCCACCAAGAACAGACAACTACCTTGCCTCTTCCCCCACTCATTTTCAGGTCTTCCACAGAGCAGCCAGAGCCTCAGAGGCCCTTGAGAGTTTCCTCCACTCCTCCCTTGTTTGCAGCGCTAGAAGCTGCAGGTGGTAGTTTCCTACACTGGGGGCGGCGCCTGGACGCGGGTGTCCCTGGCCAAGGCGGCCTCGCTGTCCTGGAAGGGAGGGTGAAGAGCTGCATCCCGCACTAGGCGGCGAAAGAGCGCAGCGCCAGGCGGCGGGGTCCAGAGGCGCTCGACGGCTCGCCGCCCGCGCCGGAGACGGGCTGTGTGTTGGGCCAGTGGAAGAGACCGGAAAAACCCAGACGTGGAAGAGGGGCAGCCTGGACTTCGCGAGCCCTGGGGGGGGTGGCGGCCCACAGAGCCCCCACCTGCCCCGGGCCCCCACAGCGAGCAGTGGCCGCGCCGCCCGCCAGTGCGCCGGGCTCCGAGACCGGTAGGGGAGCACGCGGGCGAAGGAGGGGCCGCCGTCGCTGACACCACCGCCTTTAGCCCTTGGCTTCAGCGCGTCGGAGGCTGGCACCTCCAGGTTCCCCGCGGCGGCCGGAGCTGTGCGGGGGCCAGGCGGTTCGGCGGGAGCCGGGGCTGGGACCTGGGTGACCTGTCGTCCGCCCCTGCAGCGAGTCTCCAGTGGGCATGTTTCAGGTGGGCAGGTCGAGCATCCCCAAACCTGCCCCCCGCAGCCTGGAGGACCTGGACTCAGTGCAGCGTGTCCTGTTACACAGGTCAGTGCAGGGCCCGGGGGCGCAGGGCGAGACCGCCCTCTTGCCCCGGGAAGGTTGGCGAGGGAGGGGCCGCTTTTCTTTCTGGGGTCTTTCTGGAAGCATCTGACTTGGGATTCGCCTTAGTGCGGCGCTGGCCGCGAAGGGCCGTTGGGACCTGCACCCCACCCTTTCCAGAATCGGGTGCCAGCGATCCACCCTGTCCCGCTGCCGAGACTGGCCCCGCGCGGGTCCCGGTCACCCATCTCCTCCGGAAAACGCTACCTTAGGAAGAAGAGAAAAAAGATTAAGCGAAGCTGTCCTTTAACACCTCCAGGCTTCTTCCAGCAAGCTAAGAGTTTTGTTTGAACTTTAGTTGTGACTGGAATGGAAAAGAGCTTCTTTTCTAACAAATCTAATTCTACACACCCCCCCGCCACACACACACACACACACACACACACACACACGCACACACACGCACACGCGCGCGTGCGCATGCGCTTGCGCCCACACACCAACAACTGCACAAAAGAAATTTAAGAGTTTCTCTAGGAAGAATGAGAACCCTAACTTTCTGTAAGCTGCTAGTGCATTAATTTTAACTGCTGGTACTTTCGTCCAGCCTTATCCTTTATGCAAAATAGACTAACAAATATTAAATCCTGTGGTTGCAGTGATGGGTTTATAGAAGAGAAAGAAATAGTCCACACGAAGAGCAAATTGTCTTTCAATTTTAAGAGAGGATGGATGAAATACCAAGCAGTTAATGCTGCTTTAGCTCTAGGAAGGCTTGGCCTTCATAAGACGTTGTAGGGAAAAAAAAAAACTCTTAGAAATATATCTAAAGTACCTCTTGAATACATTTGTGGCGAGAAAGAGTAAGTGGCGCTTAGTAAATATCTGTCGGGGGAGGTTTATGTGAGCCCTCTCATCTGTAAACGTTTCGAGTGGCCCTTTTAAGTCTTTGTAGGAAACCATATGAGCTGCAGAAATCCTGTTCTATTGGAAGTGTGAGTAAAAAAGAAAGACAGTGTGCAAGGGAGAAATTGGGTGTCTGCGATTTCAGAGCTGTCTTCTGAAACCTGCAATTTTCTGCAGTTGGTTTCCCCCAACCCCCAAAGAGCCCCTGCCACATAAAATAAAATATTATTAAACGAGCGGTGAAAAGGGTATTCTGCTAAATTCCCAAAGACAATTCCCCCTGCATTTGATAAAATTATAGTCCAGGAATAAATCCCAAGAAGCATTAACTAAAAACTCATTCACAGCATGACTTTGTTGTAAAGCCGGGAGGGGTGCTAATTTTAAAAGCTTAAGACCTTGCTGCAACAGAATTTCTTTATATTTCTCATGTTTTAAATGTCAAGTGCCAAAAAATTTCAAACTGATGAACACTTTAGGGTTTCAGATCCAAAGAACAAACCTGTCCGAATAAACCAGGCAAAAGAATATGTTTAAGCTATAGTCATCAAGACCCAGATGATTATTTCGGAAGTAGTGGAATATTTCTAGAATAACCTGCTCAGTATCACAATGAAAAGCAACTTTATCTGAATTACAAATAACTGCTCCCATATGCTAGAGGAACCAATGGAATCTGGAACTATAAATGTGTTTGTTAGTATCATGGCTAACAGTGCTTTCTTTTTAACATTATACGAAAATCTTTTCGTTACTGCAATGCATTACTCTTAATAGTGGTTATTTATTATTCAGTGTTTTCAAACACGCACTTAAAAAACTTAGACATCTGTAGAGGTTTCTCTTTCATTTAATGCATCTGTATTTCACACAAGTTCACATCTAATCAAATGTCTTTTGCTTGTATATGTACAGATTTGTTTAGGCATAATATTATAGAAATTAGGGAGATTTGATAACCCTTAAATCATACTTGTACTTATCATAGTTCTCATGAACTATATCAATACATGGCCTATTTTAAAAGTATTACTGTTACAAAACTTTTATGTTTTTCCTTTAAAACATCCATTGTAAATTATATACAAAATTTTGGCAATTGCATTAAAGAGACTAGTAGCCACGTTATTAAGAGAAAATAACAGACTATTTTATTTTAACATCTTACTTTAAAGGGTAAGTCTTGTGAGTGTGTCCTTTTTTAAATTACTTGTATATTTTCCATTGCAAATATGGTTTTTAAAATGTAAAGCATTAAATTGCTGTGCTTTTGAAAAAGATACTTCAGCCAAACCAAAATTAAAGCAAAGTTGCAAACTTTTCTCTGCATGAGGCGCTAACTTCAAAATGTCAATACTAAAATAACAATAGCTCAGCAAAATAAATTTAGCTATTCTGCTTTTTGAAAAAAGTTACACATAAGTTGTCTGAGTCAAGGAAAAGCATCAGTATTGTATTTCTCAGTTACTTAAGTTATTTTTGTGTCATCTTGATTATAAGAAATAACCAAACAATACTATTAATACTCAGTATTTCGCAAATATTTTTTAAAAAAACATATGCACAATACTATTGCAAATTAATCATTTCCTTGGAGTCCTAATTCTTCTGTTGCACTGTAGTTGTGTGACTTGGCAAGACTTTTAACTTATTTGTATTTTCCCCTGTTCTTTCTGTAATATAAAGGGATAATACCCACCTCACAAGGTGTTGGTGTGAATTTCTGATGATATGGAAGTGCTTTATAAAACTAAAGTTCTGTCAAATATAAGGGATTATGGTAACAACTGTTCTATAATAAAAAACTAAAACAAAACACAAAATGATAATTCCTAAAGATTCTGAGAAGATTCAGCCAGGTGACTTTTCCCAAGGCCTAATAGCTAATGAATGGTGCTGGTCCAGGCTAGAGTGCTGGTTTTTTGACCCCTAAGCCAGTGGAGAGAGTGAACTAGAGGTGATTCTCAAAATTTTTGACGACCCAAATTTCATACTCTTACCAAAGGTGAAAATATGCAAATTCAAAATACCACAACTATCCAGAATTCTCAGGGAGTATGCCCAATGAAGTAATATTCCTGTTAGTAAAAGAGTATGTAATATCTTTTTAAGATCTAAAAATAAAAACTAAAATGAATAATTAAAAAAACAGTTTTTGAAAATATAGTATAAAGTACACACTGCTCTATTTCTTAAGGTATAAGGCATTAGATTTCAAGGGTTATCTCATTTGATTTTCAGCAATCCTATAGAGTAGGCAGAGATTATTATTGCTGCTGTCAGATGAGGAAACTGACTTTGTCCACTTCCACTTGGTTATTGGTGCCAAAATCAGGATGAGAACTTGGATCCCCTGACTGGAGAATGCATGGCACTTACAGATTATCAAGTATTTTTTACAGTCGATGTCAAATTATTGTAGGATTCAACAATGCTGTGAATTTTTTTGTTTTAGGTGCTACTTAGGGCATTTGGCAGTCATTTATAAACTATGGTTTTTTGTTAATTCTCATGTCTGCCTTTTGTTTTCTACTTTCCTCTTCATCAGCAGATTGTCAGCCATCAATAATTTCCAGGGTTGTTGTATTCCTGTTTTCAGGGAGCCTTCTTTCCTTCTGATCTATAGTGGTAGAACAGCTTGCCAAATTTGTTATAATTTGTAAATGAAGATATAAAATAAAAAGAAATAGGAGTAAATGAATTGGGTTTTGGGCTTGAGCTTTGTGCCATCTATTTTAGTCTCACTTGTGCTTCTGGATTCTCATCTGTATTCCATTACTATTCAAATGTGGAATATATGATCTTATTGCAGGTAAGTTGTATGCATTTTAACAAGTAATTCAACTTTTATAGAGGGAAATAAGAATTTTAGACCATAATACAATTCTGTACATTTAGGATTGCTAAAATGTTATTTTGATATATAAACTCTGAAATTTGAAATCGTCTAACATAATAAAGTCTCACTTTCTAAAATGCTATTTTGTTGGTCTACCAAGTTATTTATTCATATTTTAAAAATAATTATGGC
Source organism: Pongo pygmaeus (assembly GCF_028885625.2). Taxonomy (NCBI): domain Eukaryota; kingdom Metazoa; phylum Chordata; class Mammalia; order Primates; family Hominidae; genus Pongo; species Pongo pygmaeus. Next base: position 140,280,718 of record NC_072376.2, read on the forward strand.
TGTCATTATTACCACATAGTACATAAAGTATTATTATTTCTGTGTTCACAATTAAGGCAATATTAGTTTCTAACAAAACTCTTACATAATTTTTACCTTGTAGTTTAAATTTTTAATGAATATGACCTCATGTGGCCCTATTTTCATTTACTTCTCATTGCTAGCTTTTATTTCTACTAGAGAAAGAGCTCCTGAACCTGCTAACGATACTAAATATTTAATTATGTCCTTATCTGGTGTATTTTATGTCAGAATTGTATTGTTTGCCTAATCAAGATGGTAATCTATGGAAATAAGGATGTCATGTCTCATATGCATTAAATTAAATATATTTGGGCTTCAGAAGATGGCTGGTCATTTTGTAGTGGAAAAGGGAAAATGAAAATATACCCCAGTCTAAATCTCTTAAATCTTGCAATTGCTAATTATGAAACATACAGAATATTCTTATAAAGGTCCTGAAAATGGCATCCTATTCCTTTCTTTTCTTCATCCTTTCGAAAATATCTAAGCTTATTAAATATTAGTAAGGTTAGTAGAAGTATGATATATGTAAATTTAGAAATATGACTAATTGATACTACAACCTGAAAATTAAAATAAGGATAAAAATGATTGCTATTATTTCTTCTTTGATGAAAGATCAAGCGAGGTGGTAAATTTTGTTGTTGCTCACTTTTATCCATTTAACAAACACGTGGAAGTAAATTAGCCAAGGGAGTTAACGTAACTCAGGGATATAGCTAACGTCCTAGCAGGTATACTTTCATGTGGCATTTTTTGCTCCAGTTCAACCCTGTGACAAGTGAAAGACTGAAGAGAAAAAAAAAAAAAAAAAAAAGACCCAGTCAGGTTCTCCAGGAGATTGTCATTTGGTGGCAATGATAGATGTATTCCTATTTAATTTAGATATAAGACAGACTGATATTAGTTATAACCTAATTTTATGGGATAGATTATGAGGAAAGAGTAGAAAAAGGAATTCTTACTGAGGTAGGAGATGTGTCTAGGAGGGCGTTTGGGAAAAGGTGCTATTTGAATTGGATCTTGAAGAAAGGTGTAGTATTTCAACAAATGAATTTTGGGTAACTATCATTCCACAGTAAGAGAACTGTGTGAGTAAATGAGATAAAATAGCTGTTTTATTGACGCTTTATGTGCTAGGTATTTTACATGCATTAACTCATTAGATTCCAAACAGTCCTGTGAAGTAAGTACCATTATCTGAATTTACAGATAAGGAAAATGAAGCTTGTGGAGGTCATTTGCTCAAGGTTACATGGATGATGGATTCTAGAACAGGGAGAGAGGTCTGTCTGCCGGGCTCAAATTCAGCAGGTGGAAGTGGGTTCCGGCCTATTCAGGGAATGACTAGTGGGCCCATATGCATGAAGCACAGAACTGAGGGAAAGTTTAGGGCAGTTTCCCAAGTTTGCTGAATCACTGGGGGCACTTGTTTAAAATAGAGATTTCCAGGCCCCTCCCCTGGAGATTCTGATCCTGTTGATGTGGAGCAGGGCCTCAAAATCTGTATAACAAGCTCCAGTTGATTCTTTTGAATAGGCAAGTTGATCAGTTTGATTAAGATGTAACATGGAATAAAGCATTTAATTCTGAATTGGTGTTCAATTGTTTGTAGAATTGGAGAAAAAAATTTAAAAGAAGCTACACAGTTTGGACTTTGTTTTCTATTTAAGGAGGTGCCATGCAAGGCTTATGAGGCAGGGTATGAAACTATTAGATGCTTACAAAAAAAAATTGATGAAAAATTTGTAGGAAGAAAACGTGATATTTTGCTAAAATTTGTAAATGTCCTTTTTTAATATCTTATTTTATTTTTTACTTCCAATAAGTTGCTTTTAAAACAAGGAAAGATTAACTTATTAAAGAGGTATCTAAAGCACTTTTTATTTTGAAATGGAATCTTAAATTATTTCTAATGTTTAAGATTGTGGTGAAAGTAAGCATGTATATTTTACCATGAAACTCAAAATAATGAGTATAGTAACTCCAGCTTTTTAAAATAATATTGTTTCTCTGATTTTAAAAGTAATATTTTTTGTTGGATCTCAATGCTAATGGAAATATTTGTTTCTCTTCCTTCCTGTCTCCACTTTCTTCAAACTTCTGACCCCATTACTTCCTCCATCACTTTCAGCTGGCAAGGTTGCATCCTACTTACTAGACAGTAAACACTGTCACATGGAGACTGCCTCAGCTTCCTGCCTGAAACTGGCAAGTCACCATCCACACCAGCACCCTTCTTTGGCTCTTCCCTCTAGTTTTAGGGAAGACGTGTCCAGGGAGGTCATATCCCTCCTTCTGTGCCTTGGATGCTATCCCCTCCTACCACCTCAAGGACCTCCTGTTACCAGAAAGGGGTCCCAATCCAGACCCCAAGAGAGAGAGTTCTTGGACCTTACCCAAGAAAAAATTCGGGGCAAGTTCATAGAGTAAATTGAACGCAAGTTTATTAAGAAAGTAAAGGATAAAAGAAGGGCTACTCCATAGGCAGAGCAGGGGCATGGGCTGCTTGACTGAGAATACTTATAGTTATTTATTGATTATATGCTAAACAAGGGGTGGATTATTCATGAGTTTTCTGGGAAAGGGGTGAGCAATACCCAGAACTGAGGGGTCTTCCCTTTTTTAGAATATATTGGATAACTTCCTGACATTGCCATGGCATTTGTAAACTGTCATGGTGCTGATGGGAGTGTCTTTTAGCAACCAATGCTCATTATCCTCACTGCTCACTGTACTCTAACTATGATTCGTGTATAGTGAACAGTGAGGATGACTAGAGGTCACTTTTGTAGCCATCTTGGTTTTGGTAAGTTTTGGCTGGCTTCTTTACCGCAGCCTGTTTTATCAGCAAGGTCTTTGTGACCTGTATCTTGTACCGACCTCCTATCTTATCCTGTGACTAAGAATGCCTAACCTCCTGGGTATGCAGCCCAGTAGGTCTCAGCCTTATTATACCCAGCCCCTATTCAAGATGGAGTCGCTCTGGTTCAAATGCCTCTGACACTCCTTTTGCCCATTACCCCTTTACAAACTCCTTCTCCTATTCTTCAACTTTAGTAACATATAGACCTCTTTTAAGGAAAAAACTCTTGTGGATTTCCATGGATGACTTAAGTTTTTTAATTATAATTTTAAATAAATGAGGTATAAACTGTGCTTTATAGCTCCTATATAAGATGAAAACAATTTTATGAATTAATACAAATAAATTACAAAATGTAATAGCTGTTATAACACTATAAAAAGCACTTTTAGAAATTAAAACAAAACCATAAAACCTAGGAAATTCAAATGTATATAGTTTAATGTACATTTGTACACGTAATGTACAAATTCAAATGTACATAGTTTAATGTATATTTATTTGTACATGTAATGTACAGTTAATGTAAATACAACTAAACTTCAGCTTAAAAGTATAAGCTGCATACTGCAGCTTGTTTGGCTGTGAGGGAGGTAAAATACACTATCCTGGCCATTTAAGTTTAATACACTTGAAAAACAGCAAGTGCCTTTGTGCTGTTTCTTAAAAGCAGCAGATGAAGCTCCCATGTGAAAGACACCCTCCCTACACTAGAAAAATGTAACATTCTTATTCTCAAGGGCATAGAAGTGAAACCAAGAGAATTCTGTACAGACCTTGTTAAAATAACTTATCTTTTAAGCTTCTCAATTTAGTTTAGTTGCTTCTTTACAACTAACTATTCTTTGTCCAATCCAGCATATAAGTTAACTGACTCTAACTGCTTCTTTGGGTCTTCATTTCTTTATGAGGGTTCCCCTGCCATGTAAAACTTGGATTCTAGAGCAAGGAGAGAGGTCTGTCTGCTAGGCTCCAATTCGCGAGGTGGGAGTGGGTTCTAGCCTATTCAGGGAATGGCCAGTTGGCCTGCATGTATGAAGCACAGAACTGAGAGAAAATTTACGGCAGTTCTCCAAGTTTGCTGAATCACAGGAGGCACTTGTTTGAAATAGAGATTTCCAGGCCCCTCCCCTGGAGATTCTGATCCTGTTGATGTGGAGCAGGGCCTCAAAATCTGTATAACAAGTTCCAGTTGCTTTTCTTTTGTTAATCTATCTTAGGTAAGTTTAATTCTCAGGCCCAGCTGGGACCCTAAGAAGATGGAGGTAGAGTTTTTCTGCCCCTGCAACAGCTACAATTCAGGTTCCTTTGAGTTCCCCATGCATATACCCATACCGGCCATGTGATGACTCATCTCCCATTACTCTTTCTCTGTTGGAACCATGCCATAATAACAATATAAATTAATACTTCCTCTAAGAAATTTGTCATGGCCCCATGTATACTACTTTGGTTTTTTCTGGATATTCCATTAGAACCTTGTATTTATTGTAATACTTATCACTATGTTATAATTGCCCATTAGAGAATCCCCAGCACCCAGCCTTTAAGATCATAAAATAACATTATATCCTTTTTTACATGCTGCAACATGAACATTTCCCCCATGCTTTACTCTTTGAACACATTCTAGTTAAAATCATAATCATCATATTTTATATATATTTAACTTTTCCCCCATTATTTGACATTTTAAGATTGCTTTCAGCTTTTCACTTTTCCAAATTTTATAAATTTGCATCCTTTCTCAGAGTAGATCTCTAATAGTTGAATTACTGGGTTCTGAGGGAGGGAATTTCATGTAATGGTTATTGACTTAGGTTCATTTCTTGGTTGACTTTGTTGACTGCTAGCCGTGTAACCATTAGTAAGATGCATAACTTCTCTAAAGCTTAGTTTCCTTATTTTAATATAGAGAAAATATTTACTTCATAGTATGTGAATGCTCAGCATTGTATATGAATAAAGTAAGCAGAGCCAAGGCTGACTCTCAATCAATGCTAGCTGTTATTTTTGTACTTAAAAAATACTTGATATAGGTATTCATAAATAACAGGTAGATTTTACCTGTTTACACTTCCAACTTTAGTAATGAGAACACTTAATTAGATTATAAAATTTTGAGTTAGAAAATGAACATGAAGTTGATTCCACAGGACTGCCACTCATTTGTGGCACTCTACAATACCTACTTGGGATAACCGTGAAAATGTTTGCAATTGCGAAACAATATGAAACCCATAAAACAATGGAGCGTATTATTAACACCTAAATCGCGTTGCTTAAAAGCGTCCATTACTTGCACGGATGAGGTCCTAAGGAAAGGTAAAGGCGGTTTCCTTCACCTCGAAGGAAATCCAGGCTGACCGACAGCTGTTAGGCATTAGAAACACAGGACAAAGAGCAAACTGGATATCCAGCACTGGAAGAAAAAGGGGCAAAACCCAGTGGATCTCCGCCTGTTTTAACAAGTTATGCTGCTCTAAGGAAGAGCGTTCTGGGGAGCGTAAGCGGTTAAGTTTTAGCTTTATTCTATCCTTCCAACCGAGAAGCCCTCCTCGAAGTTTCAGCCGATTGGCTGCTTTCTGTTCTCCTTGTTTCTTCTGGGAAGCTTCTCCGTCTCCCTGGCAACGCGACCTGCCACCAATTGCAGCTAAGGATTGGTGGTCACATGGCCTCTGCCCCTTCCCAAGCAGAGGCAACATGGCGGCCTCAGCAAGTTGTAGCTGCGAGATTTGAATTACTCCAGTCGTAGCTATTGCATTCCCAACGATGGCCTCTGTGGCTTCGTGCGATTCGCGTCCGAGCTCAGACGAGCTCCCTGGAGACCCCTCTTCACAAGAAGAAGATGAGGACTATGATTTTGAAGATCGGGTCAGCGACTCGGGTTCATATTCCTCAGCGAGTAGCGATTATGAGTAAGGTTTTCAAAGAGGGACAATTAAGCCCATCCCTTCAATCCAGAGAATATACACGTGGGCTGGGGGAACTGCAAGGGTGTTGGCGTGGTTGGAATCGAGTATTTGTGGTTCTATAATAAGTGAGATTTAATTGCACCGCGTTCCATTGTATGGTGGTGTGAACAGAAATGACGATGCCATTCTTTGCTACTGTAGGTGGTTTTTTTTTGGTTTTTTTGTTTTTTTGTTTTTTTTAATGATTCTTAGATGAGAATCTCCTCTTTTTGGTCATGGGCTCTGTCTAGGCCATAGGAGGATATATCTGTAACAGTGTTTAAAAAACTGTTCCGATCGCAGTGTCTTCTTGCTTCTTTGGTGTGACCTTTGTGGCTTAATCTCTTTAGTATTTGGAGTGGAGAGACACCCTACACGTTTTATAAGGCAGTTGTTAAATTTATGTAGATTTTTTCTGTTATGGAAATGATAGCTATATAACAGAAGGAATGCCCACCCATAGTCTCACCATCAAGGACAACCTCTCAGCACTTCTGGATATTTCTGCTGTATTTTCCTATGCATCTCCATGATTTTCTTGTTCTCCATTTTACGTCATAATTTAATTTTTAGAAATACAGATACCTAAAGGTTTTCACTTTCTTCATAATGCCATGAAAAGATTATTTTGATTCACGGTACTCAGTGCTACTTCATTTTTAAGAAAAATCTATCCCTTACTGCTATGGATTAAGAACTTTAGAAAAGTCAAAGTAGCTTGAAGTGAATGACTAATCGTGAAAAAGTTTTGGTGCCAAAATGTCAACTAACCCAGTAATGGACAACCATACCTGGTCAGTTTTAGGATGACATTGTATGTGTATTTAGGAACAACAGTTACAAATCATTTATGTGTATGTAGGAGCAACAGTTATTTGGCAATTGTTTTTACCTATCAGTATGTAAAAGATTTTTGTCATTGTCTTTAAAAGTATGGTGGGGAAACCTGTTTAATACATTCTTGAAGACTTAAACAAATTTTAAAATATCTTATTTTTTGTAATCTGCTGTAGGCATTAAAAAAATTTTTAAATTCATGATTATTACACAAGGCTGCTGGAAGGAAATATGAATTACATAGAACCTTATTTGGTCTTGGTATGTGAAGCCATAGACAGTGTAAGACTCAAACTCTTGGCTTCTCCACATTTTAGAGTCACATACTTTTTTAGCCCGGAGAGAATCTATAATTCATGTATGGTTGCACAGCTGAGTGTTGTCAGTGTGAGAATTCAAGACTCCTGATACCTAATGGGCCACCATGACTTTGATGGGATTAAAATAGTGAACTTTATTTCCTAGGAAATGACCAATCTGAGGACCTTGTGATAGGAGAACTTGTCACTTAAAAGAGTAAAAGTATTTCATGATTCAAAATACATGTATATATGTTATATTTTAGCTTTTAAAAAATGATCATTAAGCTTTTCACATGTCACTAATCACGCCAAATGTTCTAGTGTCTTTATCTTCCTAATAATAAAAGTGTAGAAAATCCCTATCATAAGATGTTTTGCTGGTCTGTATTTCAAGTCCTACCAAGTTTCAAATTTTAAGTCTGTCCCTTCTTGATTTGTAGGACATGAGGGTTAATTTGCTAAACTTACCAAGAAGGCTTATGTTTAGTTCTTCCCTTATGGTAGATGTTTACTTCCCTAAGCTGCAGTCATCATTATAAACAGTGGCCTTCCCAACTTGTACAGAACCACTCTTTAATCAAAGGTACAGGAATGCCAACCTTAGTCTTTCTCATTAAAGCAAAGACATGAATTTCCTATTGTATTTCATGGACTACATGAAGCTTACTAAGGAAGTTGTACTGCATATTGACTCACATAAAGTATCCTAAATTTTCAAGGTTTTAGTTACCTGCGTGTTCTTTTTAGAAGTTACTGTTTCATGCATGCTTTGTACCTGAGCTGTATGTGATTGTCAATATAGAATTTAAAAGTTTATCATCTTTGAGATAAAATTACATTATGGTAAATTCTGGTAGAGTTCTTTTAATAGGTTTGTTTTAGGTTTGTTAAAGAAGAAGAGTGTATATTGCTGCAGTATGTCTTAAGTTGGCACACGGGCACATACCCTGGGAGGCTTCAGAGATAATACTGGTGGGTTGGTTGGGCTGAGGGAGCCATTAGCTAGTTTTAGTATTAAGATAACAGAAATCATACATTCACCTGCAACAATGCCAAGTTACCAGCTAATATGCCTAGTTCATGTTACACAGAGTTTGTCGATGTTGTAACTTGGATTTTTAATTTTTCCAAGTGAATTTTTTGTTGTTGTTACGTCAGTTTTAAAACTGGCTGATGGAGAGAAACAGGAATAATTTTAAATGAGATAGCTGTTAAAGCTAAGGAACTTCTACCTAAACCACAAGGACTGGCTGGAGAAGGGAGGTATGTCCTTTAAATTTTTTTCTGGGACTTTAAAAATAGCTTCATGGAAGGATAATTAATATACAAAACACTGCACATATTTTAAATGTACAATTTGATGTTTTAACATGTATAGTCTGCCAAGAAAATGAACATATCCATCTCGCCTAAGAGTCTCCCCATGTACCTACTTAAGTCCATTTATGCCTCTCCTGATAACCATTTATCTGCTTTTTGTCACTCTACAGGAGTTTGTAGTTTCTAAAGTTTTATAAAGATGGAATTGTACAGTATGAATGTTCTTTTTCGTCTGCCTTCTGTTACTCAGCATAATTACTTCGAGATTCATCCATGTTGTTGCCCCCATTAATAGTTCATCTCTCGGCCAGGTATGGTGGCTCATACCTGTAATCCTGCTTTGGGGAGCCAAAGCAGGAGCATTACTTGACACCAGGAGTCAGAAACCAGCCTCAGAAACATAGTGAGACCCCCATCTCTAAAATAAAAAATAAAAAAATTAGCCAGGCATGATGGTACATGCCTGTAGTCCTGCAACTTGGGAGGCTGAGGTGGGAGGATCACTTAAGCTCAGGAGTTCGAGGTTGCAGTGAGCTGTGATCACACCATTGCACCCCAGTCTGGGTGACAGCAAAATTTTGTCTGAAGAAAAAAAAAGTTCTTTTTTTTGTACAGTGAAGCCTTATCACCATTGCACACTAAAGACTTCTTCTGAGCTGGGCTCACACCTGTAATCCCAGCACTTTGGGAGGCCGAGGCAGGTGGATCACCTGAGGTCACGAGTTCGAGACCAGCCTGGCCAATATGGTGAAACCCCACCTCTACTAAAGATACAAAAAATTAGCCGGGCGTGGTGGTGTCCGCCTGTAATTCCAGCTACTTGGGAGGCTGAGCCAAGAGAATCACTTGAACGCAGAAGGCGGAGTTTGCAGTGAGCCGAGATCGCACCATTGCACTGCAGCCTGGGCGACAAAGTGAGACACCATCTCAAAAAAAATAATAAATAAATAAAAATCTGTACAGCAAAGCCCTAACACAAAATATTTTGCTGGTCTATGATTTTTGTTCTGCCGGAGTTACATCATATCCCCAACAAAATGATGTGTAGAAATGCTGACATTCCTCTCTTTCTTGAATTTTTAACATGGGAACATACTACTTGTGAAGAATCAAAATATTTCATTTAGACTCATGATGCCATACTATTAACATCCAATTTAGGATAGTATTTCCTACTTTTTCTTCTACTCTGAACCCTGACTCCTTTTTACTTTTAATTTAATACAGATTAAAAAGACACATGGTATATAACTAGGTTTATGATGAAAAATGGTAATACCCTGCTGTCATCTCTACTTCCAGCTCAGTGTGTGAAGAGAATTCATTGTCTTCCATCTCTCCTCTAGGCTACTCATCTCATTTACTGACATCATTATCTCCTTACTCTTGTCTTCAGATCTGATGTCTCCAGTACTATTGACTTCCTTCTCTGGTTTTCTCTTCTCCATTCTCACAGGCACTGCCTTACTTAAAAGGTTTGCCTCTTGCCTCTTGCCTTGTTTCCCATGTACCAGTGGAGTTGCCTCCTAACTAATCTGCATGCCTCTGATCTCTTCTGTTTCTGGTCTTTCTTCCATACCGCTGCCAGTTTGCTTTCTAAAACACAGTTCTAAATCATTTTTCTACTCTACTCAAAAGTTTGGTGGCCTTCCAAATAAATTCTAGGTTCCTTAGGATGATTTTTAAATTTTAGATCTGTCCCAAGTCTTTCATGTCTCATTTCTATTGATCTCCCTGTTCATTATTGAAAATGATTATCCACTCATTCTCAAATTGACCACTTGCTTTCACACCTACACCTTTATGTGCTTTGTTCTCTCTGTTTAAAATACCCTTTCTTCCTATCTCTTGTCAATATCATTCAAGCTCCCACTTAAGTTCTACCTTCTCCTAGAATCTTTTCTGGTCTCTCTTAGACTATCTCTCCATCCTGAACTCTAGTCCTATAGCAGTCTCTATTCCTGAGTGTTGGCACTTGCATTTCAGCCATTTGATTAGCTCTCTGTCCCGTCTGACATCTTTAAAAGTACAGTAAAGTCCTATCACAAAATGTTTTGTTGGTGTATGACTTTTGTCCTGCCAGGGTTAGATTGTATCACTAATTTAGTGATGCATAGGAATGCCCTGTTTAGCTGAGGGGGCGGGTGGTAGGAAATGTGACCCGGGGGATGAAGTCACTATTAGATGTGTTCCTGATGTAGAAATGTATTACCTGCAGTGAATGAACAGTTAATGCATTTATTGGCTGATCCCTTTGCCTTCTTTGACATGCTTAACGGTTATTCTAATGTTGCTTAGCAAGAAGAGCTTCAGCTCATCTGAGACTCCCTACCCCTAAGCTGCTATATCATCCAGCATACATTTTAATGATTGAAATTCATGGTGTTCCTTTAGAAAATGATCAGAAGACCGTCAAGAGTGAAAACTAGATATTGTTGGTAGACAGAACACAGAAAAGAAAACACAGAAAAGCATAGGCAGGCAAGTGCTTACTGAATAAGTGCCAGATAGAATCCATATTAATTTGTCACAGTGTTTTTATTGTGTGTGGTTTTTCTCTGTTCCTAGAATTGTCCTGTTACACCTATTATCACCTCATAACTATATGTGTTGACCACTTTGGTAAAGTGCATTGTGCTTTGCCCACTAAGAAAAAAAGAAAAAAGTGTACTATAACACATTTGAAATAGTAACAAGTATTTATTTTCCTTAACTAAGGAAATGTGCCAGTAGGGCTGGCTGTTTTATAACTCTTTTCTTGTGGTAGTTAAGGAAATTGCTGTACTATTGCAAATGATGAAAAATGCTGGCATTAATGCAAATAAAGACCTGAGAGATTCAAATAACTATTACAGGGGTATTAAAAGATTTAGTGTTGACCTAGATATTTTTGAATACGTCAGGAATGAGACAATTATTAGCACTATCTGAAGTTCATTTTCTTTAATATATTTATGTTACAGCTTATGTAAGTGAACTTGCTTATTTGCAAGTTAACAAGTCTTTCTTTGGGAAGAAGGGCTCTACTCCTGTTTACCACATCATTTAGGGCCTTGAATACCAATTAAAGTGCCCTAAAACGTTGCAGGCAGGCTATAAACATACAGTTATTCTGCTTAAAGCAAAGCAGAATAAACAAAATAAGACTCATTGAAAGAAAATTGAAAAACATTTACACAATAATTCTGCAGCTTGTACCATAAGGTCTTAAAAATTTTTGAAGGAGTGTTTATATTAGTGCTGAAATACGACCCATGTACTACAAAGATCTGAATTAAAACTGCTAGATTTAATTCCTTTCATTAATTTTATTTTTATTTTTGAGTAAGTTTATATTTACACAAGAGTTCCAAAGTAGTACAGACTTCCCGTAAATCCTTCACCCAGTTTCCCCTGATGTTAACATCTTACACAACTATTATGCATTTGTCAAAACAAGACATGAACATTGGTCATTTCTGTTAACTAAACTCCAAACTTTATTTGGCTTTCACCACTCTTCCATTAATGTTCTTTTTCTATTCCAGGATTCAATCCAGAATATTGCATTGTCTGCTTAGTCTCCTCTGGTCTGTAACGATTTCTTAGTCCTTTCCTGTTTTGCATTACCTTGATCACTTGGTTATGTAAGGTAGTGTCTGCCAGGTCTCTTCCCTGGAAAGTTACTGTATTTCTCTTTCCATACTCTGTTCTCTGGAAGAGTATAGTCACTAAGTCTATACTCAAGGTGAGGAGGGATTAAACTTCATCTCCTGGAGTGGGGATTATCTATATGTATTGATTTCTTTAATTTGGGGAAGTTGTAATGAAAGGTTAGGTTTTTGTGTTGTTTTTTTGTTGTTGTTGTTAACACATCTCCTTTCTTCTAATAGGGCTAGAAGAACTAGTTTGGGACAACAGTCATTAGAATTCTATTAAAATTTCTTAATACACTAATCATTTATCCTCTTTTTAAAAAATTGACACATAATAATTACACATATTTGTGGAGTACAATGTGATGTTTCAATAGATGTATACATTGTATAGTGATTAAATCAGGGCATTTGACATATTTATCACCTCATATGTTTATTATTTCTTTGTGATGAGAACATTCAAAAATCCTCTGTTCTAGTAATTTTGAAATATACATTATAATATTGTTAACTATAGTCTCCCTACTGTGCAATAGAACACCAGAATTTATTTCTCCTGTCTAACTGTAACTTTGTACCTGTTGACCAATTTCTTGATGCTTATCTAACTCAGAACTATTTCTCTGGAGTAGGAATAAAGAACCTTCCAGGAATATTGAACTGTAGGGTCCTTAAAGGCAGTGCCTAGCTTTGCTTCTTGTGTCACTATCACCTACCCTGAAACCTGGCAAACTGAGATCATTAGAGACACCTTCATTTAATTCCGGTTAGAAAAATACAGAAACACAAGAGTTATATTTAGTAAAAGCAAGAGGAAGGGAACTGATATTTATTTGGAACTTAACCATGCCAGGAACATTATTGTATTTTCTATTGACAAGAGTCCTGTGGGGTAGCTATAATCTACTTTCAAGAGGAGGAAAACTAAAGTAATCAATCAGTCGATCTTAGAAAGGTTAAAATCATAATAGAACAAAATTTGAACTTAGCTCTTCATGATTTCTCAGTTCATTTACTTTTCAGTATAAGTTGCCCTTCTGTGTGGGGTCTCTTATGTACACTTACCTGTCTCTACCTCTTTATCTTCCTTTTAGTTTTTTCCTCTTTTTAAAAGATGTCTTTCTCTTCTTAAAATGATGTATTTTCAAAAATCTAGACATTAAGAGAGTGGATCCCACACATCGCTAGTGAAAATATAAATTGGTATAGTCTTTTGGGTAAAGATATATATAGATATATAGATATATATATACATACACACACACACGTGTATATTGATGGTTCCTGTAACTTTGTGGTGGAAAAACAAGAACTGAACACAAAGCTTATCAGTAGGTGAATGACCAAATGTCCTACATCCTTGATATCAAATATTATGCAGCCACTTGTGATTTCTAAGCTGTATTGTTAAGTGAGAAATTATATATGTACTTTATATAGGTACGTATATAATGATTCCACTTTTTCAAAACAGTGACAGAAGAACCCTATATGTGTTTTTATATGATTATAAAGCATGGATTTTTTTTAACAGTGTTCATGTGAGAGAGAGATAGTAACACAAGTATTGTTTCCCATGTGTTACAATGAGTCTGCACATGGGTATGCACAAAAGGATGCATGAAAGTATAGTCACCAACTAGAAATCTAGTCAACATGAACCCCGCTCTCTCTCTCTCCCCACCTAATCAGTCTCAAAATCCTGGTGATTTTCAAGAGTTTCTCAAATGTTTTTCCTACTTTCCATCTCTTCTACTATTGCTTTGTCATTTTTGCTTCAACTACTGAAACAGCCCCCTGACTAGTCCTCCTGTCTTGAGTCTTGTCCATCTCAAATCCACCAACCATTTACTTGCCAAAGTAGGCCTATCCAGGGATATCCAACACATAAACTGTCTACGTAAAACTCTTTGTTGATGCCTTCTTACCTGCACTACAAAAGCCAAACCCCTTAGGGTGATCTAAAAAGCCTGGCAAAACTAGGGCTTGACCACTTCTGTCATTCCCCACCTGCAACATTTACTCTGGCAACTGCAGACTGCTAGTGGTTCTCCATCTAGGCCATGGGGACTATCCTCAGGTCTTTGCTTATGCTGTTACTCCTGTTTGAAATCCTCTTCACGTCTTTCCCTTCGGCTCCCCACCTCTCTCCCTCCCTCATTTATCCTTTCAAACTTATTTCTGGGGTCTCCCTGATCTCCCCTCAACCTCCAGCTAGGCTAAGCTGGGTGACTCTCCTGTATGGCTAAGCTGGGTGACTCTCCTGTATGCCTCTATCTTGTACTTACCCTGTGTACTGTCATGAATTCTCTCTCACTTTCTCTTCTTTCCTAAGCAAGGGCGGGAACTGACATTCTCGTCATTATAATTCTGGTACTTACCATAGTTCCTGGAGCTGTTTAGTTGCTCCACAATTGAATGCCAAGATGCTATCCCCTTGGCCCCCACATGCATGGATCTTTGAATCATAACCAAAAGTGATTTCACATTCAAACTTTAGAGATTGAAATGAATCATCTTCATATTTAGTAAGTGGAAAAAATGTTTCTTTTACATATCTCTAATACAAATAACTTACCAGGTTAAAAGGGTGAGATAATAAGGCTGATACACTTTATTCATTGTTTAAATTGATATATATATATATATTACATTGATACATATGTTTTTAAGTAATTAATGTGTAATCATGGTATTTACACTGTAGCAATTAAAATTAAGGTAGCTTTGTTATCTAAATGATTATGGTGGGGATATAGTTATTTGGACTCTCAAGAGTAGAACTGCATAGTTATTTAAATATTGATTCTGTGGGTACAGATAGGTATGGTTGAAATAAGCGATATTTGGTTAATTATCTGCAATAAGTGAGGCTTAGTGCCTATGATGATGCCACACACTGGGAACCAAGAAGTCCCAAAGAAATGTTAGTGTTGATATTTTCAGCTTGTTAGGCATTTTAAAAAATGACTCATATGTAGCTGAAAATTCTATATTAATGACCAGCCACAGACCAGGGCAGTGGTTAGTTTGAGTTGAGTAATAGAATAGTATATTTTGGGGGCTAATTTTCAAAGTGTTTAGAAAGAGACATTTGACTTTTAAGTTAAGAGAACTGGAGTTGCCAATAAACAGTGCAGAAAACAGAAATGTCTTCTATCTGATTTAATGATTACAACACAAATTATACTCTTTCAGGCCAGGATATTACTGAAATTACTGAAATTACTGAAATTACTGAAAATACTCTCTACATGTTAATTTTTCCACTATTACTAGTTTCACTTTAAAGAATAGCAGTTTGAAAGGTAAACTGTTCATAACATTGAACAGGGTAGAGTTTAAGTTTGTTACCATGAGTATTTTTGCTCCTTAATGCTATTTCAATCATTTTAATAGCAGTAATTTTGTTTTTTTTTTCCAGTGGCATACTTCCCAGTTAAAAATATTTTTTATAATCACAATGAATTATGTAATATGTGCTTTGCTTTTTTCTACTACAATTTTTCATAAAAAGGAGTTTTATGGAAATTATAGACAGTAAAGTGATCATTACTATATTAACTGTGATTATAAATGGGTTTTCAGGACAGATTTTAGTTTATGGTGAAGTGAATGTTTCTTTTTTGAAAACTTATGTAAAAGTCTGTTAAAGCTGGCTTTAGCTTTCATTTTAAGCTGACAGCCATCCTAAATAATTTCTATGCAAATAATAGATTTTCATGTACAATTTCCAAATGGCATGCTTCTGTGGATATAATTGCATAATCAACTGCTAATGCAAATTATCATTCAGTGAAATTGTTTAAAGTGAGCAGTAACCACACAGTGGTTGATTTAATTTTTTTCAACTCATAGATTCTATAAGGGGACCATCTCTTTTTTCATTGGTTTTCCTTTCTATTGCTATGCCTTTTTGATTCCTTCTCCCCCAACTCCTATTCTTCAAAGCTCTACAAAAAAAAGCATCCTATATGAAATAATGTTGAGGATCACAATAAATTAGAAATAGGATAATTTGAAATAATAAAGAAGTTTCACTCTTTCCCATCTTCCTGCTCCCCAGCCCCAACCCTCACCCCCATGCCAGGATGACATACCTTTTTTTTATATATTGGGCTGCTATTAAGATTATCTTTTCTCTCTTTCATAGTGATCTTGAGCCTGAATGGTTGGACAGTGTGCAGAAAAATGGAGAGCTGTTCTATTTGGAATTGAGTGAGGATGAAGAAGAAAGCCTCCTTCCTGAGACACCAACTGTGAACCATGTCAGGTTCAGTGAAAATGAGATTATCATTGAAGATGATTACAAAGAAAGAAAAAAGTATGAACCCAAACTCAAGCAGTTTACCAAAATTTTAAGAAGGAAAAGACTTTTACCCAAGCGCTGCAATAAAAAAAATAGCAATGACAATGGACCAGTATCCATTCTAAAGCATCAGTCCAATCAGAAGACAGGAGTTATTGTCCAACAGCGGTACAAAGATGTGAATGTTTATGTAAACCCCAAAAAGCTAACTGTCATCAAAGCCAAAGAGCAGCTCAAGCTTCTGGAAGTGCTGGTTGGAATTATTCATCAGACCAAGTGGAGCTGGAGAAGAACTGGAAAGCAGGGTGATGGAGAGAGGCTTGTGGTCCATGGCCTGCTGCCGGGGGGATCTGCTATGAAGAGCGGTCAGGTCCTCATTGGTAAGTGTTGCTGGTACACATCCATCCTTGTTTACAGAGATACATGATTAATGATGACACCTTGCGGGAAATGTGATAAAAACAATTATATACAGTCTCCACAGATAAAGAACTGATTAATGACATTTGGTACAGTAGAGAAATGGTTACACATGGTGCACTACAAGGCACCGTGTTCTTAAAATAACCAGTTCAATGTGTTGAATATGTGTGTGCCTTGTTTAGGCCAAGAAATAGCTTACCTAATTTTCAAGTTTTGAATTATATAATTTTATTTCATCTTGGTTATATTTGCTGACAAGAAAAAAATGTTGATTATAGAGTGATAATTTAGGTTTGAATGGCTATAGCCAGTAACAGGATACAAAAATATATAATTTATGAATAAAAATACTTTTAAATTGTATGTTTGCACTTGAGTACACTAAGTTCTTGGAGTGGTTTTCAACTGTTTCATTTGGCATATTTAGCAACAGTGGTGTTACATTAAATTTCCTTTTAAGGGTGTGTGTCATAAAATATATCTGTCATAAAATAGCCCACCAATTTTCAAGAAAAATAAACCCACAAGTTATTCTGAATATATATTAAGATGAACATTTTGTGTTGCTGATAAATTTTAAGCCGTTAGATACAATGTTTGAGTTAGTAGCAATCTAATTACTTAAAGATAAATGAGTCAAATTTGAGGATATATTATTACTAAAATTTAAAAGTAATAACAGTTCTAAAAGCTGACAGTCTTTTAAGTTTATCTAGCATAAGAGGTTTAAATGAAGAACATTTACAGATACATTTACAAATATTTCCAGCTTTAAATCTGAATTTCGTTTGTTTGTTCACTGATTTGACAAGTTGTTTTTTTAGCATCTGCTAAGTGCCAGGGATACAAAGATTACTTTACTGATCCAATTATTTCTTGAAAGGAGCTATGTTTTAGTGGAAGAGACAGGTTACAGTGAGGCAGGCAGCTCCTCACTGTCTGATAAGTGTCATCATAGGGGTTTACAAGGAGGATCATATGGAATCTTGTAGGAAGGGCATCTGTGGCAAAGTATGTGTTCCAGAATGATCTCAACAGGATCTGAACACTTTCTTAAAATGTAGTGTTGATACTCCTCCCACGGAGAGTTGTGCTCTGTGTCATTGAATTTGGGTGGGCTGGTGACTACAGCTTAATTGGTGCCATGTGACTTAAGAAGTTGGATCATAAAAGGTGATGCAGCTTCTGCCTGGTTATTTTGGGGATACTTGCCCTTAGAACCCAGTCACCATTGTATGAAGAGGTGAAGACACCAGTGATCCAGCTGATAGCCCCAGCTGAAGCCCTCACCACCAGATGTGAGTGAGAAGCCTTTAAGATGACTCCAGCCCCAACCACCATCTGGCTGTAACTGCATGAGGAATCCCAAGTGAGAACCACAGCTGACCCGTTAACCCCAGAACCAGGAGAGACGATAAATTATTGTTGTTGTTATATTTTTTTATTTTATTTTTTATTTTATTTATTTATTTATTTATTTTTGAGACAGAGTTTTGCTCTTGTCGCCCAGGCTAGAGTGCAATGGCGCCATCTCGGCTCACGTCAACCTCCACCTCCCAGGTTCAAGCAATTCTCCTGCCTCAGCCTCCCGAGTATTTGGGATTACAGGCACCCACCACCATGCGTGACTAATTTTTTTGTATTTTTTAGTAGAGACAGAGTTTCACCATGTTGGTCAGGCTGGTCTTGAACTCCTGACCTCAGGTGATCCACCTGCCTCAGCCTCACAAAGTGCTGGGATTACAGGCATGAGCCACCATGCCTGGCCAATTGTTGTTGTTTTAAGCCTCAAAATTATTTGGATAGGCCTGGCGTGGTGGCTTACACTTGTAATCCCAGCACTTTGGGAGGCCAAGGTGGGCAGATCACTTGAGGCCAGGAGTTTGAGACCAGCCTGGCCAACATGGCAAGACCCCGTGTCTACTAAAAAATACAAAACTTAGCTGGGCCTTGTGGTGCATGCCTGTAATCTCAGCTACTGGGGAGGCTGGGGCACGAGAATCACTTGAACCTGGGAGGCAGAGGTTGCAATGAGCCAAGATTGTACCACCGCAGTCCAGCCTGGGGAACACAGTGAGACTCTGTCTCAAAAAAAAAAAAAAAAAAAAAATTGTTTGGATGACTTATTATGCAACAATAGATGACTGGAACAGGAGCAAATACATACTTACATTCCCTTGGGTCCTCTACTTTCCTTCTTGTGAAATGATAGGATAGAACTAAATATCTCTATGGTTTGTTCTTTTAGTTCTGTAAAAGGAGCCAGAATTCATTTAACATGCCCCCGTTTCAGTGGTATTTCCTGTAAGTTGGTAGTTAGATCTCAAGGCCTATCAAACATATTTTATAGGTGGTCTGTGTGCTTCCATCAGGAACAACATATTATCTGCTGTTTTTCTTTTTGTGATATTAACAGTTATTGATGATCATTGCCTAGATCCATTAATTCATTAAGGGACTGCAAAATGGTGGTATTCCAATTCTGTCAGTCTTTCTCGATATTTCGTTAGACTACTTTCATAAAAAGAAGCTCCCCCTCACCTCTGTTTGGTAACCTTGACATATGGTTCAGACAGGAAAGGCAGGATAAATATCTGATTTTTCTTCTTTTAACAGTTTTCACAAAAACAAGCTGGTACCATTATTCAAGGACTTCTAGAATGGTAGGTTGGGAGGGGCCTTAATTCTCTCTGGTTTAGTGCCCACATATTATAGATGAGGGGTTGAGATTGAAACTCAAAAAAAATAACAAAATTTATTGTTAGTAAATGCATTGGCAGAAAACATTGAGTTTTGAATGTATAAAATGGCAGTATAGTAACTGCTTTTCAAAAACCGGATTCCCTTTCCCTGAAGTCAAATTTGGCTTAATTTAAAGGATCAGTTTCAATTCACAATTTGATCTCATTTTTCTGTCCCATACATATGTGCCACTCCTTCTATCCACAAATCCCCACCTCTAACAAGCAAGGCTGATTTATTTTTTTCCTAACTGACCTCCAGATACGCCTTGTACGTCCATCTTTGCTTTTTAGCATTCGTGTTTCCTTTTTTGGTGCATCACAAAGATTGCTTTGTATTATTAGGCTAGTGCATTCATCTTCTATTGCTGCCATGACAAATTACCGCAAACAGATTTATCATCTTGCAATAACATAAGCCAGAAATCTAAAATGGGTCTTCTTGTATGAAAATCAAGGTGTCCACAGGGCTACATTCCTTTTGGAGGCTCCAGGGAAGAATCCCATTCCTTGGCCAGCTTTCAGAGGCTACCTGCATTCTTTGGCTTGTCGTCCTGTCCTCCATCATCAAAGCCAGCAGCCTAGCATCTTCCAGTCTCTCTCATGCTGACCCTGACACTTCTGCCTTCCTCCTATAAAGACCTTTATCTTTACCTGACGGTCACTTGGATAATCCAGGACAGTCTTCCAGTCTTTTGAGTTAATTACAACTGCAAAGTCCTTCTTGCTGTGTAAGGTAGCATATTCAGAGATTTCAGGGACTGAAACATAGACATCTTTGGGGGGCAATTATGCTGCCTACCACAGTGGGGGGTTTTTTGGTAAAATATGAGTTTTTTTTTCTTTTTGCGATAGTAATAATATACGTTCATTGTAGACAATTTAGAAAATACAATTAAGCAAAAAAGAAAAATTCCATATACCCAAAGACAACATTTTGATATATATCCTCCTCTTTTCCTACATTTATATACACTAATTTTTTGTCAAAAATAATTTAAGTTGTATATTCATTTTATATGTAGTATAAACACAGCAGTAAACAAAGTTTTGCATATATATTTTCATAAGCCCTTGGTGCCTTATGTAGTAGCCCTTTAGTACACATATGTTGTTTGATGTTAAGTATATACTGAGAAATTGATGGCTTTTCTCACATAATTTAACTTTACATTGAGGAACTGTGATAAACTGATCTCTTTTTAAAATATTTTATTTGGTTCTTAAATATATCTCTTAATAAAAATGTTATCTTATTTCTACCCAGGCCATTTCTTATTTAACAATGCAAACCAATCATATAATTCATTCCCTTTTAGCCTTTGAAATGGGACAGATCATATTAATGACTCCCGTGTACTCATGGAGAAAGACCTTTCCTGGAGTTTAGGATGTCCACTGCAAAGGTGTGATGTCCAGGAAGCCAGCCGTCTCTGAGTCACTTCACAGAAGTGTTCAGAAACACTAGAGGAAAACAAATGTCTGGGAGAATGAGAAGTGGATATAATATTTATTTCATAGAATGGGAAAATTTTCTACTAAACATTTAAAAATATTGGGTATACTACACTTGCTTTCAAAATTTATTTTCATATATTTTTATGATGAACCATCTCCTCTTTTTAGAGGTTTGTTAGACTTGATAATTTTAGATAATACTCCCTATAACACTCAGCTACAGGAATGTATTCATTAGGATTTGGAGAAAAAAGTCATTTGGCACATCATCCAATGGAGTTTTAGTTTAAAGTAACAAATTTAAAATGGTTTTACTATTTCTGTGCCCTGAGGATAACAAACTATAGACAACAGAACTAATCATTAGGATAGTCCAAAAGTGGTTTCATTTTACATTGACACAGCTATACTGTGTCCATCATTCCTTTATTTTTTTTAAATCACTACAGCTATAAGTAATTTGATATAGTACTCTTGTTTAATCTCTTATATAGGAGAAATTAAACAGGCATCGTGTTGTGTTTTTTTTTTCCAAGTGGACTTCAAGTTGAAAGTTTATTTTAGTCTGCAAGTTCTTACTTTTTTTTTTAAAGGAAAAAGTCAAATTATTTTTATTCTCAGATGACATCATTATTTAGAAAATCCTAAGGAATCTACAAGAAGATACTAGAAATAATAACTGAATTTAGCAGGATCTCAATTTACAAGGCCAATTTACACAAATTAACTATATTTTTATATACCACAAAGGATCATTGGAATTCAAACTTTTGAAAATACTACTTGCAATAGCACTGAAATCATTTTTTTTAAATCTAGAAAAGTTTGTCCGAAGTGCTGTAATAGTTAACCATCATAATGACTTGGTGCCCATGCTTGCAAAACTCTCATCTGAGTTGTATCTCTTGAGCATCTAAACCTAGTTCAAGCCTTCACAGTTGGCCTAAGAAACTACTCCTGCTTACTCTGCACTTAACCCCATTCCCATTCAATAGATTATCAGGGAGAGGAAGGAAAAAAAGGAGGAATAGCAGTACCTACAGTGGCAACATTTTCATCTGTTTGCCAACCCTACAGATGGCCAAGTGATGCCTAATAATGGGTTGCCTTAAAGGAAAGGAACTCTGAACTTAGGGAACACCAATCTTTTATAAAGAACAGTTATTAATAATAAGATATTGAGCACAGCATTGACCTTATTATACCATTCAGTAAACAAGCTTGACCTTTGCTCAGGATGGAAACACTATCTCTGTTGTCCAAGGCTGTTCATTACGCGAATGTCTTTGAAAAGACAGTCTAGAACAAAGACTCTCAATGCCTGGGCTTGTAAGATGTACAGAAACATGAGACTCATGAAGAATTATCTACCAACACGATTCTACATATACAGGTTGAGTACTCCTTCAAAATACCTGGGACCAGAAGTGCTTCCGATTTTTTTTTTTTTTTTTTTTTTGCATGTTGCATTATACTTGCCTGTTGAGCATCCCAAATCTGACAATCCCAAATCCAAAATGCTCCAATGAGCATTTCCTTTGAGGGTCAGGTTGGTGCTCAAAAAGTTTTGGATTTTGGAGCATTTTGGATTTTCAATTTTTGGATTTGGGATACTTAACCCGTATACATGTTTATTATCCATCTTCCCCAAAGAATGTTAAGCTCCTTGAGAGTAGAGATTTTGTCTTTGTTCAATTCTTTGTCTCTAGTCCTTAGAATAGTGCCTGGCACACATTAAGTGCTCAGTAAATATTTGTTAAATGAATGGATGAATATGAATTATTTCATCAATTTCCTAATAATATATTTAGGAATGATGAGAAAAATAACTTTGGTATGTCTATATTTCTATTAATATAGCTCACTGGTATTTTGATAGTATCTTTAATTATGTTCTGAAAGTAAATTTCCATTTTAACACTGATATTTATTTCATTATCAGATTTGGAAAACATACACATTTCTTTTAAAGTACATGGAAAAGGAAATTTTTACCAAACATGCAGTGTATTTTGATATGGTTGGGGCCTTTGAAGCAAAGAACTGTGTGTAGACATAGATCAATAACAGAAGTGAATACCATAGCATATTGTGTTATGATGTGCCACATGGATTTAATTAGAATTTCAGCTGGATTTTTTTTGTTTTGTTTTTACTGTGGGTCTAAGTGGTTAGATTCAATTTTGTCAAGTACAGTATTTGGTTCATGCTACAAATTTTCCATTTGTTCTTTGGGTTTACATAATTCTCCCAATTGTATCAAGAATAAAAATATTTATTTTTTTAAATATTCATAGGTTGTATTATTTATGGTGCAATAATGGGCAGTATTATAGATTAAGAAGAGTAAAGTTAGGAGATTAGCCCTGCCACCAATGAGCTGTATAAACCTGGACAAGTTCCTGCTTGTCTGCACCACATTTCTCACTGTACTTTGAAGAGGTCAGAGTAGCTGTTTAATGTTCCAATTCTAGACCTCTATGGTTTTTAGATATTCATAAAACTATCTTTTATTGTTATTCTGGTTTCAGGTGATGTCCTTGTTGCTGTGAATGATGTTGATGTTACTACTGAAAACATCGAGAGAGTTCTGTCTTGCATTCCTGGACCTATGCAGGTATGGACATTCTTTTTCTATATTTTATGATGTTACATAAAATAAATATGTCGTGCACTACTTTCCTTTTTAAGCTTCTGAAAAATATCATGTATAATGGATGAGTTACACTGATACTTGCCTATTTAAGAAAATTTAGCTCTTGCTAATATTATTAGCTTTTGGAGATTATTCTAAAAAGAGAGAAAAATATCTACAAGTAAAATTCTGCATAAAGCAGTAACAGCAACAGTAATGAAAATGTACATAATTGCAAACTTGCCATTATAACTACCATATATGCTTGTGACAATCTAGTTCCTAGAAGAGTCATTTTAAATAGGCATGGAGTTTTCTGTTCTCTGACTTACTAAGATCACTGTTGCTATAATGTTTTTTTTTTTCCAATGTGATTTTATTTTAAAAACAAATCATACAAGTTTCTTGATTTTTTTTTTAGTTATTTAATTAAGCTTTTCTCCTGGACTTTTGTTTGGCTACTTAACGAATTAGTTTTCAATCCTTGTAGATAGAAATAAATTTATTTTATAAAAAGTAATTTTGATACCCTAAACATTGACATTGTGTGTTGTAGATGATGTTTTTCAGTTATTAGGGGTATTTTGCAAGTGCTATACCTTTTGGTAACAGAGTATACCATGAATACTGTTCTAGATAGCATCAGGAATTAGCGTTCTCTTTTTGGGGGGATAGGGAAGATGATATGCTTTATATGGGTTAGAGCAGTGGTCCCCAAACCCTGGGCCATGGACTGGTAGTGGTTCATGGCCTGTTAGGAACTGGACTCCACAGCAGGAAGTGAGCAGTGGGCAAGCAAGCAAAGCTTCATCTGTATTTACAGCTGCTCCCCATCGCTCACATTAGTGTCTGAGCTCCACCTCCTGTTAGATCAGGGGTGGCATTAGATTCTCCTAGGAGCACGAACCCTATTGTGATCTGTGCATGCAAGGAAGGGATCTAGGTTGTTGCTCCTTATGAGAATCTAATGCCTGATGATTTGTCACTGTCTCCCATCACCCCCAGATGGGACCATCTAGTTGCAGGAAAACAAATTCAGGGTTCTCACTGATTCTACATTATGGTGAGTTGTATAATTATTTCATTATATATTACAATGTATTATAATAATAATAGAAATAAAGTGCACAATAAATGTAATGTGCTCGAATCATCCCGAAACCATCCCCCAACCCTGGTCTGTGGAAAAATTGTCTTGCATGAAACCAGGCCCTGGTGCCAAAAAGGTTGGAGACTGGTGGGACAGAGGACCCATCAGTCGGTGAGAGGATGAAGTCATTTTTGGATTGGTCAGGTTGAAGAATAGAATCCCTGATAAATCAGAATCTCAGCTGCATCTGATTTGAGATTCTGAAATAATAAGGCACATGATGAAATTCCTTATTTTCTAGGAAACAAGATTTCCCTAATGCCCATTTATTTGTTTTAAACATACTTTGTATGCACATGTATGTGTGCGCATGCACACACACACACAGATGCTCTGTAAATTTAGCTATCTTTGGAAATGTAAAATGAAAGTGCTGGGATAACTATGGTAGCTGAGACCAGCAATGCCTAGGAATGGATAGTGAGATGTAGATGGAAATGGGGTGGTGTTTGAAATAGTAACAATCAGGGGGACATCAGCCAGCCATGGTGCTAGAGTAGGTTGTACTGTTACCCACTTTAGTCACTAGATGTGGGGAGGTCCAAGGGAGGGTACTAGGGTACTTCAGGGTGCTCAGACAGCAGCTACTTATTGATTAGTAGTGAAGAATTGCAGTATTTTAACAAGTGAGTCAGCTTCCTCCAAGTCGAGTAGCTATGTATTATCCCTGAGTAAGGGATCCCCTTTTCTTGCCTATGTTGGTTGCAGGTGTGCTTCCAGTATTGCCAGAGTTCAATCATGTCTATTCTTTCTTCAAAAATATGAAAAGTTATGTTTACAGCAGAATCACATTATACTTATATTTAATTAACCTTTGCAAATTCAACTGTGCACACTTAGCAGAAGAAAAAGGGAGAGAAAGAAATTAGGATTTAAATATTTTGGACCAGTTCCATCCACAATTAACCCATCCTTGTTAAACACTCAAGAGGAGTCAAGTATACATTTATTGTATACACAATTTCTATTAGTATGAAATAATTATACAACTCACCATAATGTAGAATCAGTGGGAGCCCTGAGCTTGTTTTCCTGCAACTAGATGGTCCCATCTGGGGGTGACAGGAGACAGTGACAGATTATCACGCATTAGATTATCATAAGGAGTGCACAACCTAGATCCCCCACATGCACAGTTCACAACAGGTTTTGTGCTCCTGGGAGAATCTAATGTCACCACTGATCTGACAGGAGGTAGAGTTCAGGCAATAATGTGAGTGATGGGGAGTGGCTATAAATATGAATGAAGCTTCGCTCACTGGCCACTCACCTCCTACTATGCCACCTGGTTCCTAACAGTTCTGGTACCTGTCCGTGGCCTGCGGGTTGAGGACCCCTGGTGTAAGAAGATGCCCTTATCCTTAGGAGATACCTGCTGAAGTACTTAGGGACAATGTATTAAAATACCTGCAAATAATTTGCAGGTTCAGCCAAGAAACTTAAAAAATACATATAGAGAAGGGAGGAGTATGGAAGGAAAGGAAAGGAAGACCAGAGAGAAGAGACAAAATGAAGCAAATGTGACAAAATGTGAACAATAGTGCCATTAGGTGTGGGATTATGGGCAATCATTGTTCTCTTCTTACAACTTTTCTGTAGTTTTAAAATTTCTAAAATAAAATGTTGATTTAAAAAACAGGTTTTTGAAATTTTAAATAACGAGAACAACGGTGCAAATACCCATCTAATTGCTGACTTTTGTGACCCTGATCCATTTCTGCAGCTCTGTGCTCTCATTTATTTAATAGGTACATAATCATGCATGTAGTACATCATCTCCTCCCGTCTTTATCCGGGAGCTTGGGTCCAAATTTTGCAGATGACCAAGACTGATTTCATTTAGTACTGGGCCATAGCTGGCTTTTTTAGAGCTTTGGAGGAACCTAACTCCTTTTCTAGGAGAACAGCCTGAAGATTATTAGTCTTGGACTCCTCTCTCAGGTAGTTCTTAGGCCTAAAGCAGGGGGCAAAGGCTTCTTAAAGGAGATGATTCTTGAGTGGAATGTTTTAACTTTTATTATTTCCTTGTTACACAGAAATGATACATATACTGTGGAAAAATTAGAAAACAAACTAGTAAAATTTTTTAAACATTTGTAAATCTATTCTCAGAACCCAGAAGTAACCATTTATATCAACATTTTAAAGTGCAGGACTTACATGCAAATCAAATTTGCATTTTAGGAATATATCACTCTGGATGGGGGAGGCATATGCAAGACGGGAGGTCAGGAAACCAGGTGGTTGGGTTTGCAGTAGTCCAGAAGAGAGATGATAAAGGCCTGAGCCTTTATTGACCGGGGATGGAGGAGGAGGAGATTAGATTTAAGATAGAGAGGAAGGAAAGAGGACAATACTTTCTACAAGAGAGAGAGAAGTCCAAGAAGCCTTCCAAGTTTTGTCTTGAGTCACTCAGTGAGGTGGCCCAAGAAGAGAAGAGGATGGAGGAGAGATAATCTGCTGAGCCAGTCAGACTCAATTCCCTCAGAATTTTGACTAAGGAGTATTGAAAGCATCTGCCAGCTGTTAGCCAACAGGGAAAGGACGAGACATTCAGAGAGCCGTGTAGATGATGGGAGAGACTGTGCAGACTGAAGCAGAGGTGAGAGACTGGTCAGCTTCCACAGCTGCTGCAGATTCTGACAGCCTCCCCAGGTCCCATCTGTGAAGAGGATGGTAGCTTAAGGGGAATCAGAGGATTTCTTTGTTTGGTAGATGATTTCTTTGTTTGGAAGAGACATTGCTTTTTAAATAGGATGGGCTAAAGACTGAAGTAGAAAGAAAAGACAAAGCGACAAGACTTTGGAAGTGATGAGTCATAGAGAGTGCATCCTTGGGTCTGAGGAAAGGCTGGGCAAACTGCACAAAGAAGAGGGACATAGGACACGAAGGATCCTGAACCTTGTACCAGGTTAAGGTCTCGCCGAGTAATAAGAGAAAACCCTTTATAAGAAGCTTCATGTAAACTAACTTATGTTAAGTATCATTTAATAAAAGTTTTTCCCTATAAAACACATAATATCCCTAATATTTATGTATATCAACCTATTTTTTAAAATAGCACTTAACTCTTAATTTGGTTATCTGTCTCATCCTTTACCATTTTATCAAGGCAACCAGATTTCCTGACATTTGTAGCTACTTAACATGTAAGCTTTTAAAAATGTCTTTTTAAAGTATAATTTTATTTGTATTATGGAGCCAACTTTACTTAAATCAGAAGAATAGTGGCTGAAATAGTTCCCTAAGGAATTTTAATGGATGGTTCGGTGGTGTGTGTTTTTGTTTGAGTTTTTGTTGTGGTGAGACAAAAAGGTCCTTGCACCACAGAAAAGAAATGATGTTGTTTGCCAGGTATAACACTAGTTTTCAAGTATGTTGTTTTTCACCAACCATAGCAAACCAATCTTAAATTTGAGGTTGTTGCTGCTGCCTGAAGAAAATTGGTGAATTTTTAAGTCTATTTTTGGTAGACTTAAAAATTTCTCTTTTTTATTTTTGGTAGGTTGCACCCTATCTTTTGACCTCTCCACCCATAAGAATCTCAGCTGGGAAAGATGCCTTCCTTGTTCTGAGATGCGTTTCTTTCTCTGAGGACCCACTTTCTTGTCACCACTGCTTATGCACAACTCTCATAGACACTCCAGCTTCATCTCTGTAACACCTGCTTCCCTAGGATGTGACTCATCTCATGCTCCCTCTGATCTGATTTCTCCCCTTCTGTACTGCTCACACATCTCCACTCAGAGCTCCTTCCTAAAGCCCAATGCCAGGGGACAATCTTCAGAGCTCCCATCTATCTGTCACAAAGTCTGTACTCAGGAATTCCCCAAAGAGTTCTCAAATTTCCAAGGAACACCACCAAAGGCTCGCATATACTTTCTTTTGGGTACTCCTAAATCCTCATTCTCAGATAAAGGAATTTGGGGTAGATAGATACCCAGTAGTGGGGTTGCTGGACCTAATAATAGATCAGCTTCTAGTTCTTTTAGAAGTCTTCATACTGTTTTCCATAGAGGTTGTACTAATTTACATTTCCACCAGCAGGGCATAAGCGTTCGCTTTTCACCATGTCTGCTCCATCTATTGTTTTTTGACTTTTTAATAATGTCCATTCTGGTTGGAGTAAGGTGGTAGGTATCTCATTTTATTTTAACTTGCATTTCCCTGATGATTAGTCCTGTTGAGCATTTTTTCATGTTTGTTGACCATTTGTGTATCTTCTTTTGACAAATGTCTATTCAAGTCATTTGCCCACTTTTTAATGGGATTACTTTTTTCTTGCTGATTTGAGTTCTTTAGAGATTCTGAATATTAGTTTTTTTGTCAGATGCATGGTTTGCAACTATTTTCTCCCATCCTGTAGGTTGTTTACTCTGTTGATTATTTCTTTTGCTGTGCAAAAGCTTTTTAGTTTAATTGGGTCCCATTTATTTATTTTCGTTTTTGTTGCATTTGCTTTTGGAGTCTTAGTCATAAATTCTTTGCCTATGCCAGTATCCAAAGAGTACGTTTTCTTCTGGAATTGTTATGGTTTCAGGTCTTAGATTTAAGTCTTTAATCCATCTTAAGTTAATTTTTGTGTACGGTGGGAGACAGAGTTTCATTCTTCTATGTGTAACTATCCAATTTTGGTTCTTCTTTGAAATGAACGAGTTATCTTTGACCAATTGGTATCTAGACAAATATTTCCTTTTCCAAGGATAGGTAATTTTAATACTTCATCCCTAAGTACTTTGGCATGTATCTCCTAAGAATAAGGGCATCCTCTTACACCAGGGGTCCCCAACCCCCAGGCCACAGACCAGTACCAGAACCATTAGGTAATTGAGAAATGGAGGCTACCTTTCCATACCTGTGGAAAATGGCCACATTCTGGACTCTTACCAATCTTGACATCAGGCCATGAAATTAAAACTGTCTTGATAAAATTGATAACCTTCTTAGAGCCACGCTGGTCTAAGATCCAGCATGTTGATAGCGTTTACTTTCCTTGGCCTTTGTTTTAAAGAACCAGAAAGAATGTCTGAGAGAAGAATATTTGAAATACCACCTTATTTGAAAGGAGAGTTAACTTTGGTTGTGTGAAGTCACTCTTAATGCTGAATGTCTTCCTTCTATCTTCCCAGATGAGCCAGTGCTATCGGCATTCATATTGTGGTGTTATTCTTTTTGCACTATTAGATCATACTAATTTCTGGTTTTTGATGGCCTTTCTTATTTTTATAGTCAACAATTTAGACTGCAATGATTATGTTTAATTAAATGAATTTTTATACAGAACATTATACATTCTTATTCAATAAATATTTGTGGTAATATGTATCAGACACTCTCCTAGGAGCCGAAGATACAAATATAAATAGAATACAAAGCCCCAGCCATCAGGAGCCCTCACTCTAGGATGATTTATATATACTGTACATACCTGGGTGTATGTACACGCACAGATCCTTCACTGTGAAAACTGCAGCTGATTTTCCCTTGTCGAAAAGTCAACACATTGTTTTAATTTTTAAAGGTGAAACTGACATTTGAAAATGCATATGCTGTGAAAAAGGAGACATCCCAACCAAGACAGAAAAAGACACAGTCCAACACAAGTGATTTAGTCAAGCTTCTCTGGGGAGAAGAGGTTGAAGGTATCCAGCAGAGCGGCCTAAACACTCCTCATATCATTATGTATCTCACACTACAGCTCGACTCAGAAACCTCAAAGGAAGAGGTGAGTGTCCTCAAAAGTCCAAAGGAAATAAGTTTAGTCAAAAGTCCAAAGGAAAAAGTAAGGACCTTTTATCGTATTCCCAGTGAATAGTTAAGTATATTTGATTTAAGCAAGAGACAAAAATGAATTAACTGTTGTTCTTTAAAATTGTGTATCTAATACTCTATTATAGATATGAATATTTCATACCACAAATGTGTTTAAAATGAAAACAAATTATTCAGTTATTTCTGTAGGAAAAGAAAAAAGAGGAAGGTATTGTTGCAGTATCTTTTAACTTAGAAGCTAAGGTCTTTTTAGCTTTTTTTGATATGTTTCATTGAAGTATTACTTATACATAATAAAATTCAACAATTTTAAGTGTACAATTTGATGAGTTTTGACAAATATATTACACTTTTGTAACCAGTATCACAATCATGATATGGGACATTTTTGTCACCTCAAAAAATTTCCTCTGTGCCCTGTTACAATCAATCCCCTCCTGCTATTAATAGCTTTTAATGCAGGGGGATGTAACATTAACTTTCTTCCATAGGTTGTAAATAGTTTTTATGTTTTACATATTATTTTTTAAATTCATTTTCATCACTAGAAGTCCAATGTGCTATCCATTGCACCACAGAGCCACCTAATTCATTTTCAATGTTTATTGAATACCTACTTTTTGTCTAGCATAATATCAGATATTTGGTATTTTTATTTGCAGGTAAAGGAAATAATCCTAGTAAAGATAAGTAAAATGTTTAAGTTCACATAGCTAGTAACTGACAATTTCTATTTAAGCTGAAGTGTTTCCAAATTCTATGCCCTTTCTTTGATACCAGGTTACCTTTCAACATCAATGTTTTGAGGCTGTTAATTGTCTTGTTCGAGTTTTATCTTTTATTGGTTTCTTGTCTGCTTTGCCTATTCGTAATTAAGAAAGATATAGAAATCTCCCCTTCTGATGAGGATTTGTCCATTTTTCCCTCCAGTTCTAAATATTTATGCTTTATATATTTTGAGACAATTTTGTTAGGTGCATTAATGTTTAGAATTATTTAATCTTCCTGGAGAAAACTAAACTTTTTGACATTATGATATGATCCTCTCCACCCTAGTTTGTTTCTGTCTTAAAGTCCTTTTTTAACATTAACGTTTTAAAAATAATATTTAATATCATAGAGCTTTATTTTATAAGTATTTGAATTTTTTTTCTTTCTTTTTCTCAGTCCGTATCTTTATGTATTTGACATGTCTTTTACACACAGCCTATTTCCAATCTGGCAGTCTCTGTCTTCTAACAGACAAACTTAGTGAGTCCATTTATAGAGATTACTGATATATTTGAATTCATTTCTGCTATCTTCTTTAAAAATTTCTACTGGAACTGCTTTTTCTGTGATATTTTTCTTATCTATTTTTCGTTGCTTGTATCATTATTCTTGCTATATACTCTTTCTATTTTTTAAATGATTACACTTAAAATTTTATCATGATATTTGTCTTAACAGATTCTAAAGTGAAACACTATTTTAACCCCTTTTCAAATAATTCAAAGCCCTTAATACACCTTAGCTTCAGTTACCCTTTCTTTACTCATGTGCTATTGTCATCAATATTTTAGTGCTATCTCTTTTCTCCATCATCTATAATTATACTACTACTACTTATTATTATTACATTTTATACACCATAAAATTTATAAATTAAGTATATATTATACAATATATAAATGATATATATAAATATAATTATATATTGCACATATTTATATGTTTGTTTTTAATATAAATACTATATATTTCATACAGCTGTACCTAGTTTAAATTTACAATTGTGCCTCATTTTTTCTTTACTCATCATCCTCTTACATCAGAAACTGTCCTTATTGGATCATTATTTTCTTCCTAAAACATATTTTAAACATTTCTGTTTAGTGAAAGTGTGTTGGTGATCAATTCTTTTTGTTGTTATTTGTCTGATGATGTCTTCTTTTACCTCTTCCTGAAAGGTAGCTTGATAATTCTAGATTGTATTCATCTGGGTAGGCTACTTGCCATAACTAACAATCCTAATGTCTCAGTGGCTTAACATGATGAAAGTTTAGATCTCATTTCATTTAACTGTTCCTGGTCATGTGGCTCAGTGACTCCAGCCTTTCTTCTAGTGTTCCTATTATTCCCAAGGGCTTAGGAGTCCTCTGTTAGATCCTTTGCATCTAGCTGGCCAATGAGAGAAGAGAGAAGGCAGGCAGTATCACATGGGACATTTTGGAGACCTGACTTGAAAGAAGCAACATCATTTCTGCTCATGTTCCGTTGGGTAGAATTAGTCACATGGTCTATCCATATGCAAGGAAGTAAGAAATGTAGCCTTCCTGTGTGGCCAGGAAGATCAAGTGAATACATGGGATTGCTTGTGCCACCTAAGTAGATAGTTATTTTCTCTAATCTATTTGAAGATAGTATCCCTTTGTCTTTTGACCTCCATTATTGCTGTTAAGAAGTCTACTGTCAGTCTACCATTCCTTTGTAAGGAATATGCCTTTTCTAGTGTTTGTTCAGCTTTTTACTTCTTCTGTGCCCAAACTGTTGTTTAATCTCTCCATTGTGTTTTCTATTTAACAATTATATATTTATTTTTAGAAGTTTCTGAATAGTGCTTAATCAACATTTCAAATCTGCCATGATATTCCCGGTGGTCTCTTGTTGCTTGCTCATCTTTGTGACTCTGTGCTTGTAGACTCTATACTCTATTCTATATCTGCCCATTCTACTAGCTCTAGTCCTAAGAGGATTCTCACTTGTAATGGTTTGCCTTCTTATGTCCTTGGGGATCTTTGACTAAACTTATTGCTTGATGTTATCTTTGGGAGTCTTGTCATTCTAATGAGGGGATGCTCTCCTCCAAAGATAATTTGTTTATTCTGCTTTTGCCACTGACCTAGGATATTTCAGCCTTACTTGAGGGTATGGGCTTAACACAGTGGTTCTAGGCTCAGCTCACCTACCTTGTTCCTAGCCCAGTACTCAGTGTCCTGATGGAAGTTGTCATGGGAATCAGCCCTCAGGACAGCCCTGCTTCTGTCTTTCTGCCCACCACTCAGCACTCCCAGCAGAGACCCTAACTTGCTTTGCAGTAATGGAGGAGGTTGGAAGGTTGTCCTTGGAAACCTCTCTGCTTCTTGCATGTCAGCAATTTGACAAGTATGTTCTGGCCATGCATCTGGTTTTACAGTGCAAGGGTCTCTCAGAGCATCTAGTCAAACATAATGCTTTGAACAGAAGTAAGATTTAAAATGTTTTTAACTAATCTGTATCTCTTTCTTTTTGAAATCCTTCCAGTCTGTATTCTCAGTGCTAAAGCTGTTTTATCCAAAAGGATGCATTTCCTTGTGTTGCTTCATATATCAAAATTTAGTGAATAATCAAAATGGCAAAGAAGGAATTTACTTAGACACATTTTTTCTATTTTCTGTGTTCTGAAAAATACATACAGACCTAGAGTTAATAATTCTAATTTCTTGTGTGTAGTACTGATCCTTTATATTTTTAAAACAAATGAAATATTTAAGCATTTGTTATATAAAACATACAACAAATTTCTGGGATGATAACATCCTGAATCTTTCTAAGTCATTTTGGAGTAAGATACTGCTAAGACCTTTTGTCATCCTTGCCTTTCTTTCCATGGGAAAGTGTGTAGATGTTTCTCAAAAGAACAGGTTTCTGTCTGTTGCCAGCCCTGTATCAACATTGTAATTAAGAGAGGCTTTTATTCTTATTGAACAGAGTGGAAGCTACTGCAAATGCATGCTACTAATAAGTGCTTAAAAATACAGCTAATTAAATTGGTTAGGAACCGTAGAGCTTGCCAGGTCTTTAATAGTGAGGCTTTTATGACTGGAACAGAGATCTTCTCAAATGACCTTTTTTAACTAGTATGGCTTAATTTATAACAAAATGTCATAAGGTCATTTTGTTTCTGTGAGTTACATATTTAATAAAAGCTTATCTTCTTCAAGTCACAAGATTTCAAAATGTAAAGACCATAAGCTTGGAGATTTCAAAAAACTATTCAAAGAGTATATGGGTTTTTTTTTTTGTTTAAAGTAGTGTATGGTATTTTGGCTAAATGCAATAAAATTATTTGTTGGCCAAGATTTAAATCTATTAAGTAGACAACAGAAGATCTTAACTGATATTTAACTTAATTTCTAGATATAAAATAATGTTTTGTAACTTTTTTACACTAGAATTACTGCAATAAAATTTTAGTTGTTAGGCAGAGTGTATTTGGCCAGCATATTCTATAGCAATTTGCATATATTGAATGTGCTTACTAAGTATAAAAAGCAGATGTCTCCAATTTATTTATATTTATCATAATGTAAAAGTTGGCAAGACTTGGAGACCATATCATGTAATTATTTATTGTATAGTGAGACCGCAGCAAGATATATAATACTCTTTAGAGAGATGGAGAACCAGAGAAAATGTATGATACTATTTAAGGAGTTTGGGTTTTCGATAGTGGCAATATTGATATTTATGGATACAGTCATTAAACAGGGCAACTGGAAGCCACTCTGAATTCTTCATGGTTCCTGTCTTAACATTTTCATTTTGCCTGCTTTTAATTTTCCTTGTGAGAGAAATAAATGTTGCTTTAAGTAACAGCAAAAAATGAGGTACAGAATGGTTCATCTCTTTGTATGAAACTATTAGCACAGTGCACATCCTGATTTTGAAGTTTGTCATTTTATTTTGTAAAAACTATCTGTTTCCTGGGACATGCTCTTCTTGAAAATAGAAAAATATAAAGCATTTTGTGAATTATCTTGTACGTCTAGTATTTTCTGTGATTTAAAATAAAATATGCTCTTTTAAAGTTTGAATTCAGATTAGTTTGTGGTATACACAGTGTTTCTAATTTGACAAATAAGATTTTATAATATCGTGACACTTTTTTCTTATTATCTATATTATAATTTAATTCTATATTCTCACTTTGTAAGTTTAATTGCTCTCTTGGCTTGGATTTAATGATTTCACCAAAAATGCTGAATATGGTCTTTTAAAAAATAATATAAAAGTAATTAAATTTAAAGACTCCTAATAGTTACTTGTGGTACCTGTGTAGCTATGTAACCACAGGGGATGAGAATAACTGTATAGTATTAACAAAATATAATAAAATATTAGTATTATACATTATTATTAAAGAGATTAAAGTTTAAAACGGTTTTAAATGAATTGTAATTTAAATTAATCAGTATCCTACTTAGTATATTATTTGTTATTATGACTAACTTTGGCAGTCTCTAACTTATTTTCAAGTGTAGTATTTTACATGCTAGTTAATGTGTTAAAATTCCAAGCATAGTTCTCCCTTTGTGTTTGAACAAAAGTCCCACTGAAGCTGAAAGGATTCATTTTTTGTTCTTTTCTTAATACAAAGTTTGAACTTGCCCTGACAAAGATAATGGTTGGAAAATTGGGTGGTTTGATCATTTGTTTCATTTAACAGCAGGAAATTCTTTATCATTATCCAATGTCTGAAGCATCTCAGAAACTTAAAAGTGTGAGAGGGATTTTTCTCACACTCTGTGACATGCTGGAAAACATAACTGGGACACAAGTTACTAGGTAAGAATTTTTATTTAGCTTTAATTCTGTTTTTTTCAAGTTCTTTTATTTCACCCTGACAAATAAAATGCTAAAACAAGTATCTGGTATACAAATATACTTGTATCTACAATGTATGTATTATATACATTATGGTCTATAATGTATGTGTATACACGTATATATCTATACATTATAGATAACGAGCTCTGCAGAATGTCTGCAGATTTTTGCTTCATCTAAGTTATTTCTACCAGTCATCTATTTGAAGTGTAGATTCTCAACACAGCTGTAGATCTGGGTGTTTTGGCACATTTTAAATAACAGTTGGGCCTATATTTATTATTTCTTCATGAAGATGTATCTTTTAAGCATGGCATTATTATGAATCTCAGCTTTTTCATGTTTCTATCTTGATGGTTAACTTCCTAGGCAATACCTTTGTGGCAAACAGAATTGGCAAGAATGGCTGAACACCAAAATTGGTCATATAGTTAGGACATATTCTGTTCTTACAACAATGATAGAAAAATACAGAATGTTCTTTAGGAGGGCTATTCATAATCTGTGAATTTCCCTACCCTTCCACCCTTCAAAATCTCCAGTGTCTGTTATTCCACACTCGATGTCCATGTGTACACATTATTTAGCTTCCGTTTGTCCCTTTAATCCTTTAATCTAACTTGATTTAGGTTAAAGGCTTAAAAGTAAGGCTTGACACTATAAAAATGCTAGAGGAAAACCTAGGAAAAATGCTTCTGGACATTGGCCTAGGCAAATAATTCATGACTAAGACCTCGAAAGCAAATGCAGCAAAACCAAAAATAGACAAATAGGACAGCTGCATTCATCATCAGTGTAGTTAATGATGGATGAGCAAAATTGATGTCAAATCATTTTATATTTAGTACTGTTAATGTCAATTATAGAGTCAAATACCCATTCCATTGATTTATTAAGCCCTGACATTGAAATGCCATGGTTAATTTATGGGACGAAGAGGCTCAAAGCTTTTAGATTTTGTGTTTTTTTTCATAAAATAAATCTAAGAATTATAAACAAATTTTCTTCCTTATTATTTCAACAATTTTAGACTTTACAAAGAAATTTTATCTCAAATTTCAACAGCCTCTGTAATACTGAGAAAATATCAAGTTGGATTTTCTAGGCTTTAACTTTTTTCCCCCATATTCAGGTAGAAATGACATTTCTATGATTTTAAAAGAGGTAGAATCTAAAAGGCAATAGACAGAAGAATTTTATGTTTTAACTAATTAAAAGTCATGTTTAACTATGTGACTTTAATGTAGTGTATATACAAACTATTAGTTTATTTTCAATACAGTAGTACTGGAGGCTCTATTTAGTTTATAAATTTGGGTTCATAAAAGCATATTGCAGGCCTCTTTTTATTTTTTAAAAATCTTTATTGAGATATGGTACATAAGTGATACATTTCACCCATTTGAAGTGCATGCGTAATCCTAAAATTGGTATGGAACCAAAAAAGAGCCTGAATAGCCAAAGCAGTCCTCAGCAAAAAGAACAAAACTTGGAGGCATCACATCACCTGACTTCAAATTATACTACAAGGCTTTCTATAGCAACCCAAAACAGCATGGTACTGGTATAAAAATAGACATAGATCAATGGAACAGAACAGAGAACACAGAAATAAAGCCACGTGCCTATAGCCAATTGATCTTTGACAAAGTTGACAAAAATATACACTGGGGAAAGCACACCGTATTCAATAAATGGTGCTGAGAAAGTTGGATAGCCATAAGCAAAAGAATGAAACTGAACCCATCTCTCTCACCGTATACAAAAATGAACTCAAGTTAGATTAAAGACTTAAGTGTAATGCCTGACACTATAAAAATGCTAGAAGAAAACCTAGGAAACTCTCTTCTGGACTTTGGCCTAGGCAAATAATTCATTAGTAAGACCTCAAAAGCAAATGCAACAAAACCAAAAAATAGATAAGTAGGACTTAATTTAACTGAAAAGTTTCTACACAGCAAAAGAACTAGTCCAGAGTCAATAGATAGCCTGCGGAATGAGAGAAAATATTTGCAAATTGCACATCCACCAACCGACTAATATCCAGAATCTATATAAGGAACTCAGACAACTCAACAAGAAAACAACAAATAACCCCATTAAAAAGTGGGCAAAGGACATGAACAGACATTTTTTAAAAGAAGACATACAAATGGATAACGTGCATATGAAAAAATGCTCATCACTAATCATCAGAGAAATGCAAGATATGAGATAACATCTTAACACCAGTCAGAATGGCTATTATTAAAAGGTCAAAAAATAACAGATGCTGGTGAGGATGCAGAGAAAAGGGAATGTTTATACAGTGCTGGTGGAATTGTAAATGAGTACAACCTCTACAGAAAACAGTATGGAGATTTCTCAAAAAACTAAAAATAGAACTACAATTTGATCCAGTAACCCCATGACTGGGTATATACCCAAAGGAAAAGAAATCATTATATCAAAAAGATACCTGCACTCATATATTTATGAGTGCTATTCACAATAGCAAAGATAATGGAATCAATCTAAGCATCCATCAACAGATGACTGGATAAAGAAAATGTGGTGTATGTATATACTATGGAATAAAAAAGAACAAATAAATAAATGGAGTAAATTAAATAAATAAATGGAATAAATAACAAAGAATGAAATCATGTCATTTGCAGCAACGTAGATAGAACTGGAGGCCATTATCTTAAGTGAAACAACTCAAACAGAAAGTCAAATATTACATATTCTCACTTATAAATGGGGGCTAAATAATGTATACACATGGACATAGAGTGTAAAATAACAGACATTGGAGCTTTTGAAGGGCAGGAGGGGAGTCAGAAATGAAAAACTACTTAATGGATACAATGTACACTCCTCAGGTGATGGTTACACTAAAAGCCCAGACTTCACCACCATGCAACATCCATCTATTAAAACTGTACTTGTACCCCCTAAATATATACAGATAATAAATTTTAAAGTGTACAAGTAAATGCTTTTTGGTGTTTTCACAGATATGCGCAACCCTCATCAAACTCAATTTTAAAACATTTTTCTCACCTCAGAAAGAAATCCTATACTCTTTAGCTCAGCCAGCCCAACCCCTGGGCAATTGCTAATCTACTTTCCATTCCTATAGATATCCCTGTTCTGGATATTACATATGAATGGAATCATATAATGTGTGGCTATTTGTGACTGGCTTCTTTCATTTAGCATAAGGAGGTGCATTTCGTTTAGCATAAGGAGGTGCATTCCTCCTTTTCAGTCTTATTAGAAAGAAAATTTAAGTTTTTCTGTGCGGTGTTGCTTTTTTTTTTTTTTTTTTTTGCCTTTATTTTTTCCACTGTAAAGAATAGATGTTATTTTACCTAATATTTAGATTTTGTTACTAACCATGAGATATGGGTTAATTCTGGAAAGCAATAAATACAGCTAGAAAAACTTTTTTGAAAAGGTAATAAATATGAAAATTATTTTAGGGGTTCCTTAGCAATGTGTGTATCTTTTGTTGCATACACACTTTTTAAACTATAGTAATATTAGTATACTACAAGAGGCTAATATTTGTCTAAAAGTGTATGCGTTTCTAAAAGTATTAAGACAAAAGCAATGTTCTGTGTGAAAAAATTTATTTTATAATTTATATTTTAAATTCCACACACTTAAGTTCTCTATATTATCATAATTCATTATTGTATCTCTTTTTAGAACATATTTAAATTTTTAAAACTTCACTGAAGTATAATGAAGTAAACTGAACATGTAAAATGTACAATTTGATTAGTTTTCACATAGGTGTATACCCTGAAACTATCAACACAGTGAATACATTCATCACCCCAAAAGTTTCCTTGAGAACACATTTAAATCTGACTTGGATTTTGGTTACTTGTTTAAATATTTGTGTCCCATACTGATTGTCATCTCAGCTGGGACTACATCTTCCTTTCTTTAGCAAATCATCTTCATAAATAGGCAGTCACAAAATATTTGTTAAATTAACCAACTGAGATGAAGCTTTCTTTTTTTGTTTTGTTTTTGTTTTTGTTTTTGTTTTTGAGACAGGGCCTCGCTTTGTCATCCATGCTGGAGTGCATTGGTGCAATCATGGCTCACCACAGCCTTGACCTCCCAGCCTCAAGTGATCTTCCCATCTCAGTCCCTACCCCATGTAGCTAGGACTACAGGACCACTCCACTACGCCCAGCTAATTTTTTTTTTTTTTAAGAGATGGGGTCTTACTTTGTTCCCCAGGCTGGTCTCAAACTCCTGGGCTCAAGCAATCTTCCCACTTTAGCTTCCCTTAAGTGCTGGGATTATAGGTATGATCCACTGCACCCAGTTTTGAAGCTTTCTTTTGGGAAAAAAAATTATATTTAGTCACTTAATGTTAGCAAGAGAATTTCAACTTTTTTTTTTTCTATAGTGGGTCTATTTTTGTTTGGCCTAGAGTTTTCTTTTTTCTTTTTTTGAGATAGAGTCTCACTGTGTCACCTAGGCTGGAGTGCAGTGGCACAATCTTGGCTCACTGCAACCTCCGCCTCCCGGGTTCAAGCACTTCTCGTACCTCAGCCTCCCGAGTAGCCGGGATCACAGGCATGCACCACCACACCAGGCTATCTTTTGTAATTTTAGTAGAGACAGGGTTTTGCCATGTTGGCCAGGCTGTTCTCAAACTCCTGACCTTGAGAGATCCATCTGCCTTGGTCTCCCAAAGTGCTGGGATCATAGGTGTGAGCCACCACACCCAGCCTGGCCTAGAGTTTTCTGTTTTGTTTTTTTTTAATATGTTGGAGTATATTTTTACTGTCATATGATTCCTTGCATTTTTTGTGTGACAGGTATATGAAAAGAAATCTACTTATTAAGTATGCAGTTCTTAAATCATACCATATGCAATCTTTTATGAATTATACTTACAATTTTATGACATTTAAAGATATTCTAACCTTATTTTGAATTTATTGTTTCTTAGCTCATCCCTCGTTTTAAATGGAAAACAAATTCATGTGGCTTATTGGAAAGAATCTGACAAGTTGTTGCTAATTGGCCTGCCTGCTGAAGAGTAAGTTGAGGTTTTTGCTTACCTTAAAATCATTTCAAAATAATGTTAACTTTTGTTTTGTTAAAATTATTACATTTTTGTCAAAAGACAAACTCCTTGAACAGTTTTACAGTTTAAAGATCTATTGCACGAGTAAAATAGTTACCTGTGTTCATTTGGTATGAATAATGCAGAAAGGTACCATGAAGCCTCAGCTGGGCCAGTTAGTAAGGGTGGGGCTGTCAATACACTTGCTTCTGTTGTGGTCAGTAGAGAGGTGGCTGAGAGATGAGCTCTGCCTCTGCTTAAATTTTTGACAATATTGTGATTTGGATTTCGCACATTTACAGTTTTTTACTGTTGGAGGTTTTGGAGAATTAAGGGTCAGCAGAAGGGTGTTTTGCCCTGATGTTGAGCATCTTTGACAACATAAGGTATATGTAACTCTAAAGTGACTTCTCTAATGGTACATCTTATATTATCATGGTCTCCCTGCTAACTTTTTTGTGAGTATTTTGAAGTATACATTATTTTAATAGTTGGAGGTAAAAGCAGGATTGATACTATAATAAACTGATCTTGTGCTCCAGGGACTGCATTAGGTACTTTACATTTATTAAACTCATTTAATCTTCAAAATCACTTCCAGACGTACTTAGTGATTACTGGCTCCATTTTACATATGAGGAAAGTAAAATCAAAAGAGGGTTCAGTAACTTGCCAAAACTCGCATAATTAGTAAGAGGCAGGATTGGAAATTGAATGAGGGTCTGTCTGAATTCTTTTTACAACATTGATTCCCTAACGTCATAGGACATTGAAAACTAAGGGAGAAATAGACTACAAGTATGGAGAATGGCCCCAAAGAGATGGACTTAACTACTATTATAATAATGTTATGTTCCTGTTCAATGGTTTTTAAAACTTGTAATTTAGACTTTTGCCTACTTTAAAAGGTCTTCAGACAACTTTTATTAAGTAATTAAACACACTTTAGTTTTCTTCTTTGGTCGGTAGAATCATAGCATATGGTCTACAAAATAGGAATCAAATATCAAAATAAATACTATAATATGTGATGGATACAACTTCAGAGAATACCAGTTGAGATAAATTTTCTTTTGGTGTTGCTCCAAGCTTCCCAAGAAAGAAAAAGATGTACCAGAAAGATGCATTATCTAGCCAATCTGAACATGAATATGACTATTTTTTATTACTAATGAATTTGTTAACCAGATTTCCTTCATTATATAGCAGTGTATTCATTTTTTATTGCTGTGTAACAAATCGTTCCCAAAAACATAGGGGTAATTTAAACTTAAATAGTAAACATTTATTAACACAGAGGTGTTTTTGTGGTTCAGGAATCCAGGAGTAACCTAGCAGGTAGTTCTGCCTCAAGGTCTTTTCTTGAGGTTACAGTCCAGTGTTGGCCAGGGATAGACTTACCTGAAGGCTTTAACTGGAGCTGGAGAATCTGCTTCCAA
Source organism: Pongo pygmaeus (assembly GCF_028885625.2). NCBI lineage: Eukaryota > Metazoa > Chordata > Mammalia > Primates > Hominidae > Pongo > Pongo pygmaeus. Next base: position 140,323,294 of record NC_072376.2, read on the forward strand.
AGTGGCTTACACACATGGCCATTGTCAGGAGGCCTAGTTTCTTGCCACATGGACCTCTCCGTGTAGCTGCTTGGGTATCCTCATAACATGTCAACTGGCTTCCTCCAAAGTGGCGAGCCAAAAGACAGAAAGAGGGGGATGCTACAAGACCTTTTATGGCTTAGCCTTAGAAGTGATACACTGCCATTTCCACAATATTTGTCATTTCCACCATTCTGTTTGTTAGAATTGAGTTACTAAGCTCAGCCCACACTCATGGGGAGAGGAATTAAGCCTCACTTCTTGAGGGGAAGAGTATCAGAGAATTTGTGACCTATTTTACCATCACAAACAGGAATTCCAGAGATGGCTACAGTGAAAAATATCAAAATGATTATGTTTTGAAGGTAACTTTAATTTTGGACAGAAAGAAATATAATCTACCATCAATGTGGGGTTCAAATCTTTTAACATGGGGGGATAATGGCGCAGTGACATATACTAGATGAGGGCACTTTTTAACCAGCCACACAAGATAAAAATGTGTTTTTCTGTCTAAAATAGGATACTGAACCCTTCTCAGAGACTGTCCTTTGGGTTTGGATCATGAGGAAAAAAGGAGTTGTTTAGAAAGTATGGGTCTACAGCCAGGCAGTGGCTCACACCTGTAATCCTAGCACTTTGGGAGGCCAAGGCTGACAGATTGCTTGAGCTCAGGAGTTCAAGACCAGGCTAGGGTAACATGGTGAAACCCCGTCTCTACAGAAAATACAAAAATTAGCCAGGCACGGTGGCATGCACCTGTAGTCCCAGCTACTTGGTAGGCTGAGGTGGGAGGATTGCTTGGGCCTTGGAGGCAGAGGTTGCAGTTAGCTGTGATGCTGCCACTGTACTCCACCCTGGGTGACAGAGCAAGACAATGTCTCAAAAAAAAGAAAAGAAAAGAAATAAATTATGGGTTTACAAGGATTGGAGAACATCCAGAATGAGATGATTTAGGATGTAGCAGCAGAATAAAACATGTCTCTTTAAGACTTTTGTACCAGCCCAAAAGGCAAAAGAGAAGAAAGAAAATACAGTGGTGAGATAAAGGTAGCATAGGCAGTTAGAGGGAGGAAAGGCAGACCTGGTTAAGGAACTGAGCAAAGGCTGTTCAACCACACTCTGATGACACCAGCTGAATCAGCTAGGCAGAGACAGTTTCCAGGTGAGGTTGTATCCTGGTGCCAACAAAGGACTGTCACTGCTGAGCTCTGGACCAAGGTTGTGCCACATGAGGGATGCTCTAGCCAATTTCTCAATCTTTATTAATCAGGGTAGGGGAAGGGAGGCCATCTTCCCTAAATATTTATGTCATTCCTATCCTAAAGAACTTGGCTTGATAAGTTAGAATTAATTTGAAGATCCCCTTTATTCTCTTTCCTGAGCTTCCAGTGAAAAGTAAGCTTGAGCCATCTCTTTACCCTTCTCTTAAATGCTCACACCAACCCTCTGTTCCGGATTATTTTCCCTCTTCTATCTCGTTTCACATAACTAAAAGATAGGTAGTATTATTCTCATTTATTCAAACTTGCAAATAGAGTATTGAGATATCACGCATAAGCACCTCTTCAGTGTCAACTTACATGTCTTGGTATCACCAACATTTTGCACGTGCTTTGTAATTGAACTCACAGCCCTGGGATTTTCTCCTCGTCAATCTCAGTGCCATAGACTGCGTGTTTCCCTCCTCACCTCTATGCCTTTTATAAGCAGGGTGAGAAAAGTGGTGTCCCACAGAATTTAGGGTGGGGCACATGATCGAGGGACGTGTGTTTTCAGATGGGAAGATCACATTCCCGTGATGGCTGCAGTGAATAGCAGAAACCTAACCAGGAGGACAGTGTGGGGTAGTGGGAGAATAACTTTGGGTCTAAGAAGATGAGTGCTCACCGGCAGGCTCTACTCCTTTTCTACCCTTGCAGAAATCATGTAATTTCTTGGACTTCTGTTTACTCATTTGTATAATGGGAATAATAAGAGCTACCTTATAAAATTCTTACAAGGCTTCAATGAGAAAATATAAGTCCATTTCTTTATTTCCTTTCTCCTACTTTCTTCCCATTCTCCATTTCAATTAAGAGTGTGTTTTTGTCACAGGATTTGGAGGCCCAGTTGATATGTAGGTAATACTAAAAAGTGTCAAGAATTTAGCATTTCTTTTTATGGGCCCAGGTCTTGTAAAAACTAGTTTTTTGCATTAATTTCATTTAATCCTCAGAATCAATCTGAGAAGGGCTTGGTGACTGTTGGCCTCATTTTACAGATGAAGAAACTGAACTTTAGAGAGAATTACATGATTTACAAATAAATGGTGTTATAAAATCCCTGTTAGATTCATGCTGGAACTAAATCTAGAATAAAGTGATCAATAGTCATCGAAAGCGACCATTTTATACAGCTTTACTCAGAGTTGACAGACATACTTTTCACATTCCATATGTATAAAATTCAAGGATGAACTGCTTCTTTTAGATAAATGTCATTTGATTATGTTGTAAATTAATACATGTAATTTTGCTTTTTTAGAGTTCCTCTTCCTCGTCTAAGGAACATGATAGAAAATGTCGTCCAAACCTTAAAATTTATGTATGGTTCTTTAGATAGGTAAGTACTTCTTCAAATTGAAACTCAAGTTTTAATTATGTGATTCTAAGTTACCTTTTGCATTTAAGACCATTTCTTGCTTGACAGGTTAGTTATTTGTCTCCTTTTCTCCTCCTCCCCTCTTTCCTCCTCCTCTTCCTTCCTCTTCCTCCTCCTCCTTCTTCCTTCTCTTCCTCTTCCTTCCCCCTTTCCCTTTCCTTATTCCTCCACCTCCTTCTTTTTCTCCTTCCTCTTCTTATTTTCTCATCTTTTATTACTAGCTTTTATGTTACAACAGTAGACAGTTTTTCATTTGATTCATTTCCTTTTTTTTTCCTTTTTGGTCTCATATATGACTTTAGTGAAATTTCTTAGTGAATTAGTGATATAACCACAACTGTGTTCTGATTTGATATATTTCTGTAGGGGCAAATGTAAGAGTATTTCTTCATAACATACAGAAAAGAGAAAGACTTAAAATACATTTTTGTGTTTTTCTTTGCTTATAAGACCATCAAATTCACTATCCTGAAATATGCTTCTTTCTCAAAAAAATTTCTTTAGTAAAAAATTTATGCACTATTATTTAAAAAGACATATGGTAGAGACGGTATTGACTGGTTTTGTTCGTGTCCTTCCATATATTTTCTATACAATAAAAATATACATACTCCCTTTTTAATAAAAGTATGCTATTATGCATATTTTTCTGCTTCTTGCTTTTTTAACCTTCTTGATTGGAAGGCAGAAATTTGAGGTAACATTTAACATTTGAGCACATGAAATTGGGTATGGGAAATTGATTTTTCTCTTAGTGACTTTTGTTCTTGTATTTCTGAGGGCTAAAATGGTATCTTTACGTTTAAAGCCTTAGGAGTATATCAATACAAAAATCCAAAGGCAGTTTATACATTTTTCCAAACCACAGTGATATCAGCTCTCTGTTTATCTATAGTGGATCTTTGTTCTCATTGTTCTCACAGTAGCATGAAGGAATTTTCTGTGATTGTGTCATCTGGGAAAATTATCTAGTTTGCAGTGTTCTCTAGAGGAACCGCTGAGGAGGCACATCCCTGTCAAACCTGATTGCTTACCAACATTTTCCAAATGAGTGAGCTACAAAGAGCTGGGCATCCATAAATAGTACTTTTACCTTTTACTAATAAGGAAATTTTTAATCAATGAAGAGTAAGAATGTGGTTATGAACTGCCTCTTTAAGTTTACTCAACAGAAGCAAACTTTGCCATATTTTGCCCTAATTGAAGCTTTCTGTTTTCATAAAACCAGAAATTATCAAAGATTAAATTTTTGCAATGAGTTTCATACGTGAAAATAGTCCACTGGAGTTGTCCTACAAATTCCATTAGAGTAGACTGGGGACAGAGGGACTTAATTTCTCTTCCATCTTGAAATTTATCTTCCATTGATAGTGGAAGTGTCTTTTTGATGGCAGCAAATTTAACTCTTTTCTACTTCAAGTGAGAATTTAAAGAGCAAACTACGATAATAAATGTGAAGATCCATTGAGTTCTTAAAACCAAGAAGCACAGTGAATCCAGGATGTTATTAATAGACATTTTATAATAATTTTTTATAATAACTTTTTTTCTGTTTATGAAAGATATTAAGGGCCAATTGTGAAAAATTGCAAAAAGACCAAAAAGTGTAGAGACTTGATTATCTTTTTAAAGTTGTGAGCTGGTTAATTCTCTATGAGCCACAGAAAACTGACTGTATACTAACAGTTTAATGTTGTGACCAAATTAAAGCTATAATAATTTCCTTCACCATTCCCAACTAATTCATCAGCAAGTCCTAATCAGTCTGTCTTCAAAATCTCCAATCTGTCCATTTCTCTTTATCTTTACCGTTGCCCTGTCCAGCCACTGGTATCTCTCACACACTACAGTAGCCTCCTAACTGGTCTCCTTCCCTTCATTCTTGCCACTTGAACTAATTTTCATATAGCAGTTAGCATGATCTTTCTACATATTATCTGGCTCCTACCTACCCCTCTGACTTCAGATATCAAACCACATGTGCCTCCTCTGCACTGTATTGCAAACACCCTGGCAAAGCTTTTCCCCAGCCCAGGGCTTTTGTACTTTTTCTTCTCGCTGGATCTTCCTGACATTGAAATATCAGCTCAAATGCCCTTTCTCAGAGATTCTTCTCCAACCATTCAACCTAAAATAGCCAACCTGTTGCACCACCCATTCACATTGTGCTGTTTTCTGCATAGTCCTTTTTATGAATTCATGTTTTTTACTGTTTGTTCATTTGCTGTCTTTCTCCATTAGAACATAAGCTTCATGGGAGCTCATTGTCTTTTGTCTTGATATTTTTACTACCATACCTCCAGCAATGAGAATAGTGCCTGGAATGTAGTAGTCACTCAAATAGTTGTTGGATGAATCAGCAAATATTGTTTTGATATGCCGATAGCATATATACCTGCTATTTTGTCGTTCAGTGAGCTGTTCCAATAAATGATTGCAGTCAATGCTGTGTTACTTTTATATGGCTAAAACGAAGTATTTCAGTTTTTTCTGTCATTTTGTTTTTTGAGTTCTTTAATGTTATATTTTCAGTAGTAAAGAGAGGAGGAAATAACTTATGCTTGTTATGTACTTACTGTTTACCAGTAAATAAAAAGCATAATAAGAACTTAGGCTTGTTATGTTCTAGGCATTCTGCATGTGAGCTAGATTGTATTAACCCTATTTTTACAGAGTTGGAAACCAAAGTTAGAGAAAGGTTAGGTGACTTGCCTGTGATAGCTACCTAGAAAGAGCTGTGATAAGCCAGATCTGTTCTATTACAAAGTTCAAAATCTCTTTATCATTCCACATTTCCTGAAAGATTTCAGGAGTTGTAAACGGTTGAAAGATAGTCAGAGGTAAAAACAACCTACATTTTTTACAAAAAGGGTACTTCAGCCCTTTTTGTTATAAATATGTCACTTGTGTTAGCCCTGTGGTTCTTCCATTGAGCCATCTACTCGATACACTTAAGAGTAGGTTTTAGGGTAAAAAGTATGGACAGGGTGAAATTTCTTTACACAATCCGTCAGTAACATTCTAGCAGCGATTTTATTGAAGGAAGAGAGGAGTGAGGAAGATAGCCTGTGTAATTGGGAAAGATCCAGTTCCCTTAGGAGCACACAAAAAATGACCACCATTTCCATATGTTGTTCTAACTTACAGCTCTTATTTCTCCAGTGCCTTTTGCCAGATTGAGAATGTTCCTCGTTTGGATCATTTTTTTAACTTGTTCTTTCAAAGAGCACTTCAGCCTGCAAAACTGCATTCCAGCGCCAGTCCCAGTGCTCAGCAGTACGATGCTTCCAGTGCAGTACTTTTAGACAACCTCCCTGGAGTCCGGTGGCTCACACTTCCACTGGAAATCAAGGTAATCTTAGGTATTATAAAGAAGAACCAGAACCAGGTGCCTTATTATAATCTTGTATCTTCTCTTTTTTTCGTAGACTTTTTGTTATTTTTGGAATTATGGTTAAAAATTAAAGAGGCAATTGGTTGACAAAGTAGGAGGTCCAGTGCAATAAACCCAAAAAGCGAAATTATTCTTTATAAGTAAAAATTAGCTGTCTCCTCTTACTTTTAAATTTAAGCTTTGTCCAAGCTGGGACTACTTTTCAGAAATCATAATTAAATGGTGTGTCTTACTTTGGAATTTTGTGACTTTGATTTTATAATGTAAGGTTATCAAGTTAGAATTATGTTTCTGTACAAAAAAAAAAAAAGTGGATGACATGATTGACTAAGAGTATTCTCAGTTAAAATACAAAGTCCACTAATCTACCAAAATCTTTTTTTACATGAACATACGTGATTAGCTTTTGGCTTGTCCCATGGATTGCATACCAATAGTAAGACTGTATGACGGTTGAGAATTATCAATATGATTTTAGTTATATCTGTAAACCTAGAATAACTTTATTATTGAATGACTGACAAGATTATTTCAGACATTTTCATCAACGTAGATCACCATGTAATCTATTTAGTTACAGCATTTGTATTAGTATTAAATGAGGCATTATGCCATAGCCACTTCTCTGCTCATGAAGAAACCTAGGCTATGTTACGGAAGAAACCTAATTCAAGTTCCTACTCTTCATAAGACTCTACAATGTATGATCAAATAAATGCCTTTTTGACAGCTTAATAGTTATTTAAATTGTTGTATCAATCACTTTGCTCAGTTTCCTCATCTGTAAAATGGAGGAAATAATAGTCCCTACTTCATGGAAGAATTATGAGTTATTACACGTGAAGTATTTAGAATTGTGCCTGGCACATTGTAGTTGTTGTTATGGGAGCATTATTATACAATTACTATTTGAAAGGAGATGAGGTGTTAGAGCATGTTCAAAAGATGCTTTGCCTTCTGGTATTTTTTTTGTCCTTAGCTCTATCAACTGCCTGGTCTTTTGATATTTCAGGATAATAATTACCTTTTCCTTCTTTCTTTCTTTCTTCCTTCCTTCCTTTCTTTCTTTCTTTTTCTTTTCTTTCTCTTTTTTTTTTGTTTTTTGTGAGAGAGGGTCTCGCTTTGTCACCCCAGCTGGAGTGGGAGTGCAGTGGCGTGATCATAGCTCACTGCAGCCTCCACATCCCAGGCTCGGGTGATCTTCCCACCTCAGCCTCTCAAGTAGCTGGGACTACACATGCACACCACCATGCCTGGCTAATTTTTGTATTTTTAGTAGAGACCAGGTTTCTCCATGTTTCCCAGGCTGGTCTCAAACTCCTGAGCTCAAGCAATCTGCCCGCCTCAGTCTCCTAGAGTGCTGGATTACAGGCATGAGCCATGGCACCTGGCCTACCATTTTCTTAAATTGCATTAAAAACTAAAAAGTATGAGATATATAATTCTACCTAATGTTTTCATAAGAATACATAAGCATTGGCTGGGCGTGGTGGCTCATGCCTGTAATCCTCGTGCTTTGGGAGACTGAGGTGGGAGGATCACTTGAGGCCAAGAGTTCAAGACCAGCCTGGACAACAAAGGGAGACCCTGTCTCCACAAAAACTGTAAACATTAGCAGAGCATGGTGGCACGCACCTGTATTCCAGCTACTCAGTCGGCTGAGGTGGGAGGATTACTTGAGCCCAGGAGTTGGGCTCCCCACTCAATCATAGTTGCAGTGAGCTATGATTGCACCACTGTACTACAGTGGGGTAACAGAGTGAGACCCTATCTCAGGAAAGGAAAAGAAAAGGAAAAAGAAGAGGGAAAAGGGAAGAGAAAAGGAAAAAGGAAAGGAAAGGAGAAAGAAAGGGAAAGGAGAGGGGGAGGGAAGAGGGAAGGGAAGGGAAGGATATAAGTGTTCAATATAGATAGAAACGTAGAAAGTAACTAGATAACTTTACCTTTAAAAGAGAAAGACCCTGGTTCCAAAGACTGTCTCATGCCCGTTCTGGGGTCTTTTATCCTCAGTCACAGGGCCCATGCCCACTTCATGAGTCAGAAGGTACCATCTCGTGAGGCTTGCCATTCTACCTGGCCATTACCTAGGTTCTTGCCCCTCTGTCAGAATTTCTTCATTGAAGAAACCTCTTCCCTCAAAATATATAGTCCCTTCTTTCTGTGATAGTAGAGGTACTTAATGTTTTAGGGCCAGTGTGTTTAGAATTTAGATACATTAAATATTATCTTCCCTCGAAGAAGTTTAAGATGTTCTAAAGTATTGTCTATTTGGGCTTACAGATTCCATGTGAAGGCTACCTCTTTTTCATTGAGATTTTTGTTAATTTAGCATATATTTCTTTAAAAGATTTATATGCTTTTCTTTATTTCACCCTAAAAGAATATCAAATTAAGAAATCACTGTGTGAATTCTGGTATACATTTTTAATTCATTGCGTTAAACCATAGCTGTTGTTTATCTTGCCAATGCTTTGGCTGCTTTTATCCTTGTTACGTCTAACACTACTGTGTGGAGATCAGTGTTCATTGTGCTGGTTGCTCAAGTCTGTGCCGTGCTTTGCAGAATCCAGAAAAACCTCCAGATGTTCACAGTCAAGTTGAGCAGATGAAATTAATACACAGGAAACAGTGAGGATCTGGCTTAGATGTTTTCTACATTTTGTAGTCCAGTTAGGAGATTAAGAACAATACTTTTGGGTAGAGAGCTAGATACCTTCTGCTAAAGTAGTCTAAAGCTCTATTTGATTAATATAAAATTTGAATAACAATAACATTTGAAGTTTTTTTTTTAATTCTATTTTTTACTGCAGTTTTAGGTTCACAGTAAAATTGAGAGAAAGGTACAGATTTCCCACATACCCCCTTCCCCCATACATCATACATGCATAGCCTCTCCATTATCAACATTCCCCACCACAGGGATACAGTTGTTATAATTGATGAACCTACATTGACACATCATAATAACCCAAAGTCCATCATTTACATTAGGGTTCATTCTTGGTGGTGTACATTCTATGGATTTAGACAGATTACAATGACATGGATCCATCCTTTTAGTATCATACAAGTAGTTTCACAGCCCCAGAAATCCTCTGTGTTCTGCCTATCCCTCTCTTTCATCCCTCCCTTTCCATTAACCTCTGGAAACAATTGATCTTTTCACTGCCTCCATCGTTTTGCATTTTCCAAAATGTTATATAGTTGTAATCATATGGTATGTAGTCTTTTCAGATTGGCTTCTTTCACTTAGTAATATACATCTTAAGTTCCTCTTTGTCTTTTTACAGCTTGATAGCTCATTTCTTTTTAATGCTGAATAGTATTTCATTGTTCAGATGTACCATAGTTTATTTATCCATTAGCGGAAAATCTTGGTTGCTCCCATGTTTGGGCAATTAATTCTTGGTCAAATAGCAAGAGAATGTTTAGTTTTGTAAGAAACTACCAAACTGTCTTCCAAAGTGGCTTTATTTTGTATTCCTACCAGCAATGAATGAGAGTTCCTGTTGTTCCATATCCTTGTCAGGACTTAGTTTTGTCAGTATTTTGGATTTGGGTCATTCTATTGTGTGTCTAGTTCTGTCTCATTGTTATTTTAATTTGCATTTCCCTGATGACCATATGATGTGGAACATCTTTTCATGTGTTTATTTGCCTTCTGAATATCTTCTTTGGTGAAGTGTTTGTTAAGGCCTTTGGCCCATTTTTTTTTTAATTCAGTAGGTTTTTGGGGAACAAGTGGTGTTTGGTTACATGAATAAGTCCATTAGTGGCGATTTCTGCGATTTTGGTCCACCCATCACCCAAGGAGTGTACACTGTACCTAATGTGTAGTCTTTTATCTCTTGCCACCCCCTGCTCTTTCCCCCAAGTTCCCAAAGTCCAATGTATCATCCTTATGCCTTTGCATCCTCATAGCTTAGCTCCCACATATGAGTGAGAACATACGATGTTTGGTTTTCCATTTCTGAGTTACTTCACTTAGAATAATAGTCTCCAATTCCATCCAGGTTGCTGCAAATGCCATTATTTTGTTCCTTTTTATGGCTGAGTAGTGTTCCATGGTATATATATATATGTGCCACATTTTCTTTATCCACTCGTTGATTAGTGGGCATCTGGTTCCATATTTTTGCAATTGCGAATTGTGCTGCCATAAACATGTGTGCAAATATCTTATTTGTATAATGACCTGTTTTCCTCTGAGTAGATACCTACTAGTGGGATTGCTAGATCAATCAGTAGATCTACTTTTAGTTAAGGAATCTCCACAATGTTTTCCATAGTGGTTGTACTAGTTTACATTCCCACCAACAGTATAAAAGTGTTCCCTTTTTGCCCCATCCACACCAACATCTATTTTTTTTTATTATGGCCATTGTTGCAGGAGTGAGGTGGTATCACATTGTGGTTTTGATTTGCATTTCTCTGATCATTAGTGATGTTGATCATTTTTCCATATGCTGGTTAGCCATTTGTATATCTTCTTTTGAGAATTGTCTCTTCATCTCCTTAGCCCACTTTTTGATGGGATTGTTTGTTTTTTTCTTGCTGATTTGTTTGAGTTCCTTGTAGATTTTGGATACTAGTCCTTTGTCAGATGTATAGATTGTGAAGATTTTCTCCCACTCTGTGGGGTGTTAACTCTGATGATTATTTATTTTGCTATGCAGAAACTTTTTAGTTTAATTAAGTCCCATCTATTTATCTTTGTTTTTGTTGCATTTGCTTTTGGGTTCTTGGTCATGAAGTCTTTGCCTAAGCAAGTGTCTAGAAGAGTTTTTCCAATGTTATCTTCTAGAATCTTTATGGTTTCACATCTTAGATTTAAGTCTTTGATCCATCTTGAGTTGATTTTTGTATAAGGCTGAGAAATCAGGATCCAGTTTCATTCTTCCACGTGTGGCTTGCCAACCACCCCAGCACCATTTGTTGAATAGGATGTCCTTTCCCTATTTTATGTTTTTGTTTACTTTGTCAAAGATCAGTTGGCTGTAAGTATTTGGCTTTATTTCTGGGTTCTCTATTTTGTTCCATTGTTCTATGTGCCTAATTTTTATACCATGCCGTTTTGGTGACTATGGCTTTATATTAGAATTTGAAGTTGGGTAATGAGATGCCTCCAGATTTTTTTTGCTTAGTAATGCTTTGGCTATGAGGGCTTCTTTTTGGTTCCAAGTATTAATTTTAGGATTGGTTTTTCTAGTTATGTGAAGAATGATGGTGGTATTTTGATGGGAATTGCACTGAATTTGTAGATTGCTTTTGGCAGTATGGCCATTTTCACAATATTGATTCTACCCATCCATGGGCATGGGATGTGTTTCCATTTGTTTGTGTTGTCTATGATTTCTTTCATCAGTGTTTTGTAGTTTTCTTTGTAGACGTCTTTCACCTCCTTGGTTCAGTATATTCCTAAGTTTTTTTTTGCAGCTATTGCGAAAGGGGTTGAGTTCTTGATTTGATTCTCAGTTTGGTCACTGTTGGTGTATAGCAGAGCTACTGATTTGTGTACATTAATGTTGTATCCTGAAACTTTGCTGAATTCATTTAGCAGACCTAGGTGCTTTTTGGATGAGTCTTTAGGGTTTTCTAGTTATACAGTCATATCATTAGCAAACAGTGACAGTTTGACTTCTTCTTTACTTATTTAGATGCCCTTTATTTTTTTCTGTTGTCGGATTTCTCTGGGTAGGACTTTGAGTACTGTGTTGACAAGAAGTGGTGAAAGTGGGCATCCTTGTCTTGTTCCAGTTCTCAGGAGGAATGCTTTCAACTTTTCCCCATTCAGTATAATATTGGCTGTAAGTTTGTCATAGGTGGCTTTTATAACCTTAAGGTATGTCCCTTGTATGCTGATTTTGCTAAGGGTTTTAATCATATAAGGATGCTGGATTTTGTCAAATGCTTTTTCTGCATCTATTGAGATGATCATGTGATTTTTGTTCTAAGTTCTGTTTATGTGGTGTATCATTTATTGACTTATGTTTGTTAAACCAGCCCTGCATTCCTGGTATGAAACCCACTTGATCATAGTGGATTATCTTTCTGATATGCTATTGGATTTGGTTCACTAGTATTTTGTTGAGGATTTTTGCCCCTATGTTCATCAGGGATATCAGTCTGTAGTTTTCTTTTTCTGTTATGTCCTTCCCTGGTTTGGGTGTTAGGGTGATACTGGCTTCATACAATGGTTTAGGAAGGATCCCTCTTTTTCTATCTTTCGGAATAGTGTCAATAGGTTTGGTACCAATTCTTTTTTGAATGTCTGATAGAATTTATCTGTGAGTCTGTCTGGTCCTGGACTTTTTTTGTTGGCAGTTTTTCCATAACCATTTCAATCTCACTACTTGTTATTTGTCTATTCAGAGATCCTATATCTTCCTTGTTTAATCTAGGATGGTTGTATATTTCCAGGAATTTATCCATCTCTTTTAGGTTTTCTAGTTTATGCACATAAAGGTGTCCATAGTAGCCTTCAGTAATCTTTTGTATTTCTGTGGTATCAGTTGTAATATCTCCCATTTCATTTCTAATTGAACTTATTTGGATCTTCTCTCTTTTCTTGGTTAATCTTTCTAATGGTCTATCAATTTTATGTATATTTTCAAAGAACCGGATTAGTTTAATGAAGTCTAGCTTATCAGTTTCATGGATTGTGGTTTTGGTGTTGTCTCTAAAAAGTTAGTGTCATACCCAGTGTCATCTAAATTTTCTCCTATGTTCTAGGAATTTTATAGTTTAGCCTTTTACATTTAGATATATGATCCACTTAGAGTTGATTTTTGTGAAGGGTGTAGGGTGTGTGTCTAGATTGATATTTTTTATATGGGTGCCCAGTGGTTCTAGCACCATTTGTTGAAAAGACCATCTTTGCTCTTTACATTGTAGTTGTTCCTTTGTCAAAGATCAGTTGACAGTATTTATGTGGGTATATTTGTGGACTCTCTGTTCCATTGACATATTTGTCTGTTCTTTCACCAATAATACAATGTCTTGATTACTGTAGGTTTATATTAAGTCTTAAAGTAGGATGGTATCAGTCCCCAGATTTTGTTGTCCTCATTCAATATTGTACTGGCTATTCTTGGTCTTTTGCTTCTCCATATAAACTTTAGAATACCTTGTTGGAATTTTGATTGGGATTGCATTGACTATATAGATCAAGTTATGAAGAACTGACATCTTGACAATATTGAGTCTTCCTATCCATGAATGTGGAATATCTCTCCATCTGTTTAGTTCTCCTTTGATTTCATTTATCAGAGTATGGTAGTTTTCCTCATACAGATATTGTATATACTTTGTTAAATTTATAACTAAGTATATTTTATTTTGGGGAGTGCTAAGGTACATGGTATTGTGTTTTCAATTTCAAATTCCACTTATTCATTGCTGGTATATAGGAAAGCAATTGACTTTTATGCTTGGGTGCAGTGGCTCATGCCTGTAATTCCAGCGCTTTGGGAGGCTGAGATGGGTGGATCACTTGAGGTCAGGAGTTCAAGACCAGCCTGGCCAACATGGTGAAACCCCACCTCTACCAAAAAATACAAAAATAAGCCAGGTGTGGTGGCACATGCCTGTAGTCCCAGCTACTCAGGAGGCTGAGGTGAGAGAATCACTTGAATCTGGGAGGCAGAGGCTCCTTATATACTGCTGCAGTATATAAGGTTAATATAGAAAATTGTAATATATAAGATTGTGTCAATCCTTTCAGATTTCCTGTGTAAACAATCATGTCATCTATGAACAAAGACAGTTTATTTCTTCCTTCCCAATCACGTATTTCATGTTCTTGCCTTATTGCATTAGCTAGGCCTCCCACTGTGATGTTGAAAAGGAGTGGTGGTAGGGGACATCCTTGCCCCTTTCTGATCTTAGGAAATATCTCATTTCTCACCATTAAGTATGAAGTTAGCTGTAGGTTTTTTGTAGATATGCTTTATCAAGATAAAGAAGTTTCCCTCTATTCCTAGTATACTAAGAGTTTTTATCATGAAGGGGTATTGGATTTTATCAAATGCTTTTTCTGCATATATTGATAGAATCATGTGATTTTTTTTAAGCCCATTGATCTGATGGATTACATTAACTGGTTTTTGAATGTCAAACCTGCCTTGCATACCTGGAATAAATCTCCCTTGGCTGTGGTGTATATTTCTTTTTAGACATTGTTGGATTCCCTCTGCTAATATTTTATTGGAGGTTTTCGAATCTATGTTCATGAAAGATCCTGGCCTGTCATTTTTTTTTGTTTTTTTCTTACAATGTCTTTGTCTGGTTTTAGTATTAGGGTAATGCTGACCTCATAGAATGAGTTAGGAAGTATTCCCTCTGTTTCTGTCTTCTGAAAGAAATTATAGAGAATTGGTATAATTTCTTACTTAAATGTTTGGTAGAATTCACTAGTCTACCCATCTGGGCCTGGTGCATTCTGCTTTTGCAAGTTGATTAATTATTGATTCAATTTTTTATAGACCAATTTATAGTATCTGTTTCTTCTTGTATCTTTCAAGGAATTTGTCCATTCCATCTAGGTTATCAAATATGTGAGCATGGGGTTGTTTACAGTATTCTTCTCCTATCCTTTTAATGTCCATGGACCCTGTGCTAATGCCCCCACTTTCATTTCTGGTATTAGTAATTTGTGTCCTCTCTATTTTTATCTTAGTTAGGCTAGAGGCTTATAAATTTTATTGATTTTTTTTCAAAGAAACAGCTTTTGGTTTCATTGATTTTTCTCTATGGCTTTCCTGTTTTCAGTGTCATTGATTTCTCCTCTAATTTTTATTATTTCTTTTCTTCTGCTTATTTTAGATTTAATTTGCTTTTTGTTCTAGTTTCTTAAAATAGAAACTTAGATTATTGATTTTAGATATTTCTTCTTTTTTAATGTATGCATTTAATGGTATAAATTTCCCCCGAGCACCACTTTTGCTGCACCATGTAAGTTTTGATAAGTTGTGATTTCATTTTTTTTAGTTCAAAATATTTTTAAGACCTTCACTTTATACTGAAACTTTATTCTGAGACATGAAAGTAAATTATTAAACCTCACTGTTTTAGACCAATAAAGCCCTATCTGTTTAAATTGCCAATTACTTCATTTAAGGCAGTATAGCACAGCAGTTTAATAGTCAAGATTCTCTACTCAGTGTATTTTAAAATTTCAGCTTGAACAGTAGTTACGTGAACTTAATCAAGTTCTTTTTCCTTAATGGCTTCATTGAGATATTTCACATATCATAGAATTTTCCTATTTAAAATGTACAATCCAACATTTTTTAGTCTGTTCACAGAGCTGCCTAACCATCACTGCAATCAATTTTAGAACATTTCACCATCTAATAAAGAAATTCCGTGACCATTAATAGTTATTATTTACTTCTCTCTTTCCTCTCCCAATTTCTTCTTCTCCCTACCCCTCTAGCCCCAGGCAATCATTTGCATAGTTTTCATTTCTGTAAGCTTACCTGTTCTAAATATTTTTTTTAAATTTGACTCCTCTTATCTGTGATTGTATATCCTTTGACCAACATTTCCTCATTTACCCTCTCCCCTAACTACCCAAGCCTTTGGTAATCACCATTCTACTCTCTCCTTCTGTGATATCGGCTTTTTTAGGTTCCACATATGAGTGAGATCATGTGGTAGTTGTCTTTCTGTGCCTGGCTTATTTCATTTAACATAATGTCCTCTAGGTTCATCTATGTTGTCATAAATAACAGGATTTTGTTATTTTTATGGCTGAATAGTATTCCATTATGTATATATGGCACATTTTCTTTATCCATTCATCTGTTGATGAACACTTAGGTTGATTCCATTTCTCTTGAGATTTCTCATTGTATTAAAAATAGTAGGATTTATTGAGTATGTATCTTCTAATGGAAAATATTAAGGAATTGAATGCCTTAAGAAATCTAGTTAAAGGCCAGGCATGGTGGCTTATGCCTGTAATCCCAGCACTTTGGGAGGCTGAGGCGGACAGATCACCTGAGGTCAGGAGATTGAGACCATCCTGGCTAACACGGCGAAACCCCATCTCTACTAAAAATACAAAAAATTAGGTGGGCGTGGTGGCGGGTGCCTGTAGTCTCAGCTACTTGGGAGGCAGAGGCAGGAGAATGGCGTGAACCTAGGAGGCGGAGCTTGCAGTGAGCCAAGATTGTGCCACTGGCACTCCAGCCTGAGCAACAGAGGAACACTCCGTCTCAAAAAAAAAAAAAAATCGTGTGTGAGGTAACTTATGCCTGGCAATTTTAGGTGGAAATAGTTATTTTTGCTTGTTTATTTTTAAAAGCAAACTAAATAGTTATTTTTAACTTGGAAAAAACTTATTTGTTCCAGGTTTAGTATATGATGAGGTCTTACTTTAGTTTTTCTTCCCAGGTATTTGAGAATTTCCTCATTTTGATGTTTTTTTTCAATCGTATTTTCCAAGGGTACAGTGAAATAATTAAGAGAAAAGATATTTGTATGTTTTCGTTTAAGGAATATAAACAAACATATATATTAATCTTGTATATTAATTAGCCTGTAGAGTTTAGTAGCAGGAATAGCAACTCATTGAACAGTTTCTGAGATCAAATACCACAAATTGGTAATTTTTTGTCCTGTGGTTTTTCACAAGACAGACTAATAGCCACAAAAAAAAAGGGAACCTAAAGTATTTGCTAGATGCAGAAAAATGTAGGTCACAAATGAGTAATAACTCATACTGTGTGAAAAGCATTGAAAGGCATGACTAATATTTCAAAAGCTTTTGTCATCTCAGTAAGACACAGTTAGTGTGTGAAACAGTCCTGCAGAGAGTGCCTTGGCCTTTAAAGAAAAAAAGTGATTCTCTGGGAGGCGGATTGCAGTGAGCTGAGATCGCGCCACTGCACTCCAGCCTGGGTGACAGAGTGAGATTCCATCTCAAAAAAAAAAAAAAGGGGTTTCTTATTCACGAATAGCATGTATGCTACAAAATTCAATTGCCGATAGTTTTCATTTATATATATATTTGTATTACAGATTAAACTTCAGATTAAATTTATTCTGTTTTTAAATTTGGAATGCTTCAAAGAAGAACAAAGGTGATACATGAAAGAGTTCAGGCAGTTTCCATAGAAACAAAACCCAAATCCTAAGTAAGAGATTTTTTTTCTAATAACTCTGTGGGGTAGTTGAACTGTGCCAGATTCCAGAGGAACACTTGCCTTCGTGTTTTAATCTAGGAATAACGATTGACAGTCCTTGAATGCAAAACATTGTGTCCAGGAGAAAGACAGGGAAGAATGTTGATATTTTTCAAGAATCCAACTATTGAGTAATATACAAGAAATGGAGAAACGAGAACAACTCAAAATAAATTGGCTACTTTAAGACTGATTTTCATTTTCTTCTACGAAATCAAAAGGGTTAAATTAATTTCTAACTTAAAACTGGAAAGCAACTTTTGAAGCTCATAAATTTACTATGCATTGAATATGTGAAGACCATTTTGCAGTTATTGAGATTTAGTTGAAATATGCTATGTTAAATGAGTAAGTTTTTTTATATTTGCAAAGCTTAAAAACAATATGTTAAATAAGTAAACTGTTTTACAGTGGCAAAGCTTAAAAACAATATGTTCCATTTTGAGACATTTCCTAAGTAACACAAAGGAGAAAGATACTCAATTTTTCAAGCAGTAATTAAGCACTTTTTATATGGCCATTACTAAAAAAGTAACTAATATGAGTCAAATGTTTATGTTACTCTTTTTTTTAACATAGATGGAATTAGACATGGCATTAAGTGACTTGGAGGCTGCAGATTTTGCAGAACTGGTAAGAGAAGGAGGGGGTTTTATAAAAGGCTCAATGTTGAATTCTTATTTTGTATACCAGTCATTATTCTAAATATTTACCAAGTGGATATATAATAATCTTGAAATACACATTAGGCCTCTGTTTTGACAGTGACAAAATCTATTTTGCTTGCCTTAGGATTTTCTACTCAGTTGAAACAGTTGTTACACAGTGTATATTATGGGATTAAAAATGATTAATTACACTGGTGTCACTAAGAACTAAGCTTTTGAGGAAAATAAATATAGATGTGATACTGATTAAGTTAAGTAAGAACCCTGTAGAGCTGTACTTAAACTGGAAGTCTCAATATCATTTTTAATCTTTTAATTATTGTATTTCCTAGCTATGAAAAGGCCTAGCAATAGTGACCATCGCAGTAGCAATAAGTACCACTAATACCCAGACCATGGTGTATAAATAACATTTCTCACCAAAAGGAACCAGGACTCCTCAGGAATTGGCTCATTCAAAACTGGGACTGAAAATGCACAAGATAAGTCTGAGAACATCTTGTCATATCAGAAATTCAGAAAGCTTTCCAAAAATTAATAGAGTTATAGTAGAGCTCTAATTGTCATGACACAACTTGAAGAGGCTCCCTGTTGAACATGTATAAGGAAATACCTAGAACAGATTGAAACACATCAGATATGTATAAGTTCATGAGTGCATAATGATACTAAAAAAAAAAAAAAGGAAACTTACTAGTCAACTTTGGAGAATATGAGGGCACTAACTTGTTTTTGTGAAAACTGTTAAATGAAGAAAAATCAGACATTTATCCTGCCTTTCTTGTCTAAACCATATGTCAAGGTTACCAAACAGAGGTGAAGGAAAGCTTCTTTTTATGAAAGTAGTCTAACTGAAATGTCAAGAAAGACTGACAGAATTGGAATATCACCATTTTGCAGTCCCTCAATGAATTAATGGATCTAGGCAATGGTCATCAATAGCTATTAATATCACAAACAGAAAAACAGCAGATAATATGTTGTTCCTGATGGAAGCACACAGACCACCTATAAAATATGCTTGATGAGGCCTCAAGATCGAACTACCAACTTATAGGAAATACCACTGAAAAGGAGGCATGTTAAATGACCCCATTTTTGGAAGAGGGGTTGCAGTCAGCAAAATCCAGACTGGCAAATACTACTGGACAGTTTCTTCTCCAAATAAATTAGAAAAAGTTGGTGTGAGGTGGGGGAGAAGAGAGAGAAGTTGAGAGAGAACTCAGTTACAAGAGACTGAATATTATCAACCAAGTGTATGTATGTCCTTTCTTAGATCCTAATTCAAACAAACTTTTAAAAACATCTATGAGACAATGAATCTCATAGATGAGGCTGAATCTATTCATGAGTCTCATACATTCAAGGAAATGTAAACACTAATGACTGGGTATTAGATGAAAATAATTCTTTATATTGTGGTAATGGTAGGATTATATGTATTTTAAGATTCCTTCTATTTTATACATACATTCTGAAGTGTTTACAGATGAAATGATATAATATCTGGGATTGGTTTTGAAATAATTCAGCAGGAGGAAGGGAAGATGATGATACAGATGAAACAAGATAAGCCATGGACTGGTCATAGTTAAACCTGGGTGATGATGGCTATACAGGAACTAATTATACAATTCCCTTTTTGTATACGCTAAAATTCTCAGTAATAAAAGTTCTTTTACAAAGTAAATAGGAAGTAAGGAGGCAAAAGCCACGAGGTGTGGATTATTCTCAAGAAGATTGCCAGTGAAAGTGGGAGGAGAATGTTAGCTTGAAGGGTAACTGAGTCTTAACAAACACCCTAAACAAGTGGAAGGGTGTTTTGTCTGTAAAAATAATAGAAATTTAGGCATTGTAAACTCTTATGGCTCATAATTTTTTGAGTAATGGAAAATGTTTAGATGGATATTAACTATTAGGAGCAGTTCAGATCTAAAGTATTAAAATATCTGGTTTTTGGAACTTACATCCAAAATGTTTAATTTAAAAATCTAATTCCTGCCTTTATAGAACACTATTTTAATGAGCAGTGGAGTTAACAATATTTTCTATGGTTAAAAAATAATCTATTGGGATTCCTTAGATACAGTAAAAAAAAAAGAAAACCATAATTCATAAAAGAAAAAATGGATAAATTGAGACTGTAAAATGGTACAACTACTTTGGAAGACAGTTTGGCAATTTCTTAATAACCTAAACATATACCTACCATATAATTCAACCAGTCTGTTCCTATCTTTTTAAACTAAGAGAACTGAAAGCATATGTAATACAAAGACCTGTATACAGAGCAACTTTATTTGTAATAGCCAAAAAGTGGAAACAACTCAAATAACTTAACTGTCCATCAGCAGGTGTGAATACCAAAACAAATTCTGGTATATCCAGGAATGGACTACTACTCAGAAAAAAAGTTGGTGTAGGGAGGTGTTGAGGGAACTGTTCTACATCTCGATTTGGTGGCACTTACATAGCTATATGCATTTGTAAAAACTCACACAACACTTCACATTGAATTTTGCCTTTAAAAAAATATGAAAATAAGGATCTATTCTACACTTTTTGGTGAAATTAGATTAAAGATTTAATCTTACATCCTAATGCTGTGTTTTCCTTAGTTTTTAAAAAATATTATTAAGCGATAATTTATGTTCAGTAAATTCTTCTGTCCCCTTTATAGTCAACCCCTCTCCATACCCCCAACCTCTGGCAATCACTGATGTGTGTTCTGTCGCCATGATTTTGCCTTTTCCAGGATGTCATATAAAGTGAATCATCCTACTCAGCCTGGCCCTAATGCTGTTCTGGTCGCTTAGCCTACCTCCTTTTACCTTCTCATACCTGGGCATCCCTGCCCTGTTCAGCCCCACAGTTCCCAACTATTTGGTTCCTGCTCCATGGTCGGGCCTCTGACAGCCCCTTTGAATAAACCAGACACTCCACATGTGTCTTGAGAATTTAAATAAATAAATAATCATACAGTAGGTAATTTTTGTGTCTGGCTTAAACTTAGCATAAATGGATTTAAGATTCATTCCTGCTGTTGTACAGGCAGTTCAGTCCTTAATATTTCTGAATAGTAGTATTCCATCATATACATGTATCACAATTTGTTTATCCATTCCCCAATTGAGGAATGGCTGGGTTATTTCCAGTTTTTAGTTTTCTTTAGGTTTCATTGGGTTTTTTAAAAAGAAAAAAATCTTATAAAAGTAATAGCTGTATACGGGGTGAAGCTCCAAGCATGGTTATTAAAAGCAAATACCTTCGCTTATCCCTTTCTCTCACTTCCATCCCCAGGTGTAACTGCTCTTATGGATTGGAATGTATCCTTCCAGACCTTTTTCCGTATACATACATTCCCACACACAAACCAACACACATGTATATAGTTGGTGGAGATGCTATTTTTAATAAAAATCAGATAATAATGTATATTTTGTTCTGCAGCTTGCCTTCTTTGCTGAGCAATGTATCCTAAAACCTTTTATGCCTGCTCTTATAGATCAATCATATTTTTTTAACATAGGTATGATATTCTGTGGAATTTCATGTTATCTCTAATTTTTCCATATTACAAATAATCCAACTTAACTTTTTATATAAAAATCATGATTCCACTGCTTGAGTATTCCTGTAGATTTCTAGAAGTAGAATTACTCAGAGGGTATATATACTTAATTTTTTTTTACATACCACTCAGTTGCTTGCAAATAGGTTGCATCAATTAGTGCTTTCAAAAATAGCTTGTGGTAATATTGGACACTGTAGATGATGTAGAGTAAAAGTTTTTTGCCTAAAAAGATATGTTGTAAGAAATCCCTCATAGAGTGACAGATTTTATGTTCTTAATGTCTCTAATCAAGCGTCTTAAAAAAATAAAAATTAAGGTTGTTCTCAGTGAAGTAAACATATGCATATTATATTTCATCCTAGTACTCTGGTATATTGATTTCTAAAGATGGCACTATGAAAAGTTTAGTTACTAAGGAATATAATTTTCATTTTAACTATTGTAGCTTAATTGGAATTTTTATCACAAAAAAATAAAAATATAAAATCCACTATGAATTTTTCCCCCAGTCTGAAGATTACTATGACATGAGGCGGCTGTATACAATTTTGGGGTCTTCTCTATTTTACAAGGTAAGTTGAAGCTTGAAGTCTACATGTCCAGCTGCTGTATAAACAGACCTAAATTTTCAAAACTTTTACAAACATGAAAAATACATTTATCTCTTTTCTTTTAAATGTAGGTACCATAAGATTAAGATCTTTCTTATTTTAGAGACAGGGTCTCGCTCTGCCACCTAGGCTGGAGTGCGGGGTACAATCATAGCTCACTGCAACCTCCAATTTCTGGGCTTAAGCAATTCCCGAGCTCAAGCAATCCTCCTGCCTTGGCCTCCCAAAGTACTGGGATTACAGGCGTGAGCCACCATGCCTGACCAGATTAAGACCTTAAAACAAGATTTGCATCTACATACTTGTAAATATAATAAATATTTATGGTTTCATTGCATTCTAAAGCATTTATAAAGTACTTACAAATGTGCACAGGAGAAGCAATACCAAAGAACCAAGTATGTAAGAGAGAAGAACAATATTTTTCTGGATTTCCTTTTGAAAGAGTGTATTTTTTATCCTGTGTTGAAAAGTCAGCTGGGCACAGTGGCTCACACCTGTAATCCCATCACTTTGGGGCGCCAAGGCAGGCAGATCAGCAGAGGTCAGGAGTTCGAGATCAGCCTGTCTAACATGGTGAAACCCCATCTCTACTAAAAATACAAAAAAAAACTATCTGGGCATGGTGATGTGTGCCTGTAATCCCAGCTACTCGGGAGGCTGAGGCAGGAGAATGGCGTGAACCCAGGAAGCAGAAGCTGCAGTGAGCCGAGTTCATGCCACTGCACTCCAGCCTGGGTGACAGAGTGAGACTCTGTCTCAAAAAAAAAAAAAAAAAAAGATTTATCTTTTAAATAAATCTTATATAACATTTCGTTCATGTAAAGCAAAGCATCAAATGAATTTAAGTACTTTTATTTTTAAAAAAGGATTTTTAAACACAATATAAAACACATCTAACAAAGAAGCAGTAGGGAAGGGTGCACAGTGAAAAGTAAGTCTCTGTCATGACCCCTGCTTCTTGACTTTCCATTCTCAGAATTCAGTTCTTTTCTAATGTTGTCAAATACTGAAGCTATGCTGCGCAGAAGGGATCTTGCTTTGTGCTGAAGTCTACCTGTCGGTACACCTTAAGTTATCATTTGAGCTCTACTTTGACCTCAAGAAAAAAAAACATTTACTTTTACTATATCTTCATTTACCCCATTTGAAACTAGAATATTCTAAACCAACAGAAGAAGTGTTTATGAAACTCTTAGAAATATTATGGGACTATTGCTTTACATCACTAGTAGACTTTTGCTCTTTGTGGTTAAATTCAAGGGTTATTTGATATGCAGTCATTTGCCCAAGGATGATCTTATTGATATTGCCGTATACTGTCGCCACTATTGCCTGCTGCCTTTAGCAGCAAAACAAAGAATTGGTCAGTTGATAATATGGAGAGAAGTGTTTCCTCAGCATCACCTCCAACCTTTGGAAGACTCAAGCACTGAAGTCTTTCCGGAACCCGAAGGAAGATATTTTTTGCTAATTGTTGGCTTGGTAAGTTTACCTCAGCTTCTTTCTTAGGATTTTTATTCTTTTCTTTTCTTTTTTTCTTTTCGGCAGGGGTTGAGGGATGCAGTGGTAGGTAGGTATCTATTGACTGTCTAAATAAATACACAAACATGCTCATGTAAAATTATTAGTATGTCTAATATCAGTATTCAAGGAAATGTTATATGCCCCCTTATTCCTTTTCTTTTGCATCCATTTAATACTCATGGACAAATATTAATAAAATCTAAGAAAAGATTTTAGCAGGTTTTTAAAGTCTTTTGTTCCCCTTTCTATAGTGGTTTTATCCATTGACTTGTTTTGGGAGATAGAGGGAGACATGAAAATAATATAGAATCAGAAACAGAATAAATATGCAATTGTAGGTGAAAGGACTTCCAGTAACTGAGGCTCTTGACAGCTATCTTAGGGATTTCTGTGTCTCAAAAGAAGTGGTTTGATAGTATATCAAGATAAGGCAATGTAAGATTGTT
Organism: Pongo pygmaeus; assembly: GCF_028885625.2. Taxonomy (NCBI): domain Eukaryota; kingdom Metazoa; phylum Chordata; class Mammalia; order Primates; family Hominidae; genus Pongo; species Pongo pygmaeus. The sequence continues at coordinate 140,347,367 of NC_072376.2, forward strand.
TTCAACTGGGATCAAGAAGCATTGATAATAACCAAAAAGGAAAGACGAGGGAGGAATTTTTAATAATCATCACATGATTATGCCATATGCCTCTATGTCTTCGATATTTGTAAGTTTATACATGCACATTTTATGTAAATATTTTCATGGTAGCTAAACCTACATTTGTAATTTTTTTCCCTATAGAAACATTATATGCTATGTGTACTATTAGAAGCTGGAGGTTGCGCATCCAAAGCTATTGGGAGTCCTGGACCAGACTGTATATATGTGGATCAGGTCAAAACAACTCTTCACCAGCTGGATGGAGTAGATTCTCGCATAGATGAACGGCTAGCATCTTCTCCAATCCCCTGTTTGTCTTGTGCTGACTGGTTCCTTACTGGATCACGTGAAAAAACAGATAGCTTGACCACTTCGCCTATTCTCAGTAGGCTACAAGGTACTTCCAAAGCAGCAACTTCTCCAACATGCAGAAGAACGCTTTTTGGTGACTATTCCTTAAAGACACGTAAGCCTAGTCCTCCCCGTAGTAGTGGAGGATCTGACAATGGTTGTGAAGGTGGAGAAGATGATGGCTTTAGCCCCCATACTACACTGGATGCAGTACGGAAGCAAAGAGAATCTCAGGGCTCTGATGGTTTAGAAGAAAGTGGGACCTTGCTTAAGGTGTGTGCTTATTCAAGTGTGTACATTCTGGGAGCTAAGTTGTCTCTCCAGTCCTTGTTTTATAATTGCAAGACATTTTTTTTAGTGGCATACCATTCTTCATTTGATATGGTGGTTATTTCAGTCACTGCTGGCAAACCAAAAAGAAAAAGAAATATCAGGCCAGGTGTGGCAGATTGCTAGAGGCCAGGAGTTCAAGACCAGCTTGGCCAATGTGGCAAAACCCAGTCTCTAATAAAATTACAAAAAAATTGCCAGGCATGTTGGTGCACACCTGTGATCCCAGATGCATCGGGAGGCTGAGGCACAAGAATTGCTTACACCCAGGAGGCAGAGGTTGCAATGAGCCGAGATTGTGCCACTGCATGATTTGTCACTCCAGCCTGGGTGACAGAGTGAGACTCTGTCTCAAAAAAAAAGAAATATAAAGTAATAAGACAAGAGCCCCTTGACATCCATATCTGTTTAACAGTACTTACAAATAGGAAAACTTTAATCTCAATTTCCGTGTTCATCTCTTCCCTATTTGCAATGACAACAGAGAGCATCCAAGTTGTGGGGCCTGTTGGGGGCTGATCTGACTAAATAGCCAATGAAATATTCAGCAAAGAGAATCAGAACCCTAAATGTGTGTATGTGTGTGTGTGTGTGTGTGTGTATATGTCTGTATTATCCTATTTTTATAGATTTTAAAATCTGAACCTTTGTAACACTTAAAGTTTAAAAGTTGACTCTAAAGAGGATGTTCATTTTTCAGATAATTTTTCCTAATTTTTTCCCATGAAAATACCATAAAATATCCAAATGATTATCAAAACATTCACCCTGGGAGGCTTTGTGCTTATTCTAGTGATGCTGTCGTCTTTCAAAACATTTTTGAAACTTGTCATTTGGGTGGATGGAGGTGACACCAGATGAGGAGTCTAAGAAGGAGCACAAATAAAATATGAAATGCTGGTAGCATGGCATAAATAACCAAATGCAATCTCCTCATACCAAACAATAGAATACTTTTGGACCCCTAAGTGGGGTATATTTGGAAGTACTTACATCAGTACCATACCTATTATCACAGTCGATGGAATTGGTAGGAAATAGTCTAAAAAGATTTGGACAGATTAAAGAATTACCAAGCCATCAATAGCTCCTAAGAGAAATTGAGTTAACCTTTAAGATTCAGCCATTCAACAAATGTTGATTGAATACCTACTAAGTGCCAAGGGCCATACTACACAAAGGAGATACAGAGATGAATAAGACACAGCCCGTGCCTTTGAGGAGTGCAGAATCTAGGGAGGGGAGACAAGTATGCATACGTGTAAATTTGGTAATGGCTCTGGTAGGAGGTTTTCAGGGAACACCATCATGCCCTCCCAGGACATGACCCTGGGATCCCTGTCAGCCATGGATAAGCCAAGAGGTACAAGTTAGCATCAAAAATATTTAAAGGAACCATTGCAGATGGTAAGTAATTCCCTCAGAAGGATGTTTAATTTTTAAATTGTTTCTGCTATACGATTCCATTCTTAGATATAAACTGATCTACTTAACTATATTTTTCAGGTCACTAAAAAGAAGTCTACTCTTCCAAATCCATTTCATTTGGGAAACTTGAAAAAGGACCTTCCAGAAAAAGAATTAGAAATATATAACACAGTGAAGTAAGAAACTTTCTTATTCTTGTTCACTTAAACTCAGGAAGTTTTACAGTGAGAAAGTACAATTTTATAACATGTATTTTACTCAACAAATGTAATTCTGATATATCTTACATATTAAAGGTAGTATCTGTGGTATTTCTTTAGTATTTCATTACACATTTAGGAAAATGACCATATTAGTATTATGAAAGAGAAAAACACACAAAGTAATATTTCAAAATGTGAAAGTCCCCCTTTATCTCTCCACAGGTAACCTCCCTTTTGTATATTTAATATAATTTTTAAATTAGAGTTTACTATTTTTTAGAGTGTTTGGTGGATGCAGTGGTGTGCTGTCCAGTTACACCTTAGTTCAGGATATTCCTTCCCAACACTTGAGAATGGTGGCTGCTAATGCCTCACAGCTCCCCTAGCCTTGTCACTCCCCCAGCTGTGTCCTACATGGAAACTTGTTGACTCAGCTAAAGTTACATTCCTCCCTGGGAGGAGCCCACTTCTAATGACTAATAAATGAGTGAGTACAAAGGCTTGGCCCCTTGCCTATATTGAAGACAACTCTGAAAGGCCAGCCAAGTTTCACAGTACCCAGTGGTATCGACTGAGACTTGTTGCCACTGCAGCACAGTTCATCTTCTCCATCTGCTCAATCCTGCTCAGTCACTACACCCCTACAGCTGTTTTTCCCAAGAGTACTTCCTAATAAGTTTCCTCCCGGCATATCTCACTCTCAGAGTTTGGGTCCCAGGGAACTGGTCCCATAACACTCTCTTTAGAAAATAGGTATAATTTCAAACGTTCATTGAGTAGGGAATTCTGAGGTAAAAGAAACTGAGTGAGGAGAGAATGTTTAGCAACTTAAACTGTCTGTAATTATTATAATATGAAATGTTATATATTCACTTCTTGTGCACTTATTATGTGGTGACACGCAGTTCTGCCTGTGTCTTGGCAGGTATTTAATTATGTCATCATGTGTGGGATCAACTGGTGTAATAAACTCAATTGCATACTTTCATTTGAACAACTAGACATGTACTAATAGAATTCACACACACACGTGTGCGCACACACACACACACACACAGAGTACAGAGCTACCACATTCTTAATCACTGAAACACTTTACAGTAAGTTCAAATATATGTGTTACAAAGTTGTTAGAAAATTCTTTTTTTCTCAAGTCAAGACAAAAACAAAGTAACTTGTCTGCATAAAATATTAGAAACCTGATGTGTTAAATTTTAGTATTTAATGCCTCCAAATATGAATGTTTAATTTTTTGATAGTTAAACATGATTTTAAGACAAATAAATTGGAACCAAACCTTTTATGGAACCCAAAAGTACCTTCACAAAACTCTAGTCTTCCATTTAACAAAAACTATTGCTCTGAAATTTTATTAACTCCATATCAGAATTTTAAAAATATGTATGTTGTGTTGGCATTGTCTCTAGTAAAAGGAGACTCTTTTTTCAAGTTCAATGGTTTAAACATAAATTCACATGTGGTGTAAATCATAGGCTCTCCTATTTTAAAAGGTGCCAAAGATGTGTGTTTATTCTCATTATTGACAGGCAAAGATGTTTTTATATGATGTAGTTCATTTTAAAATCATGATATAAAACAGGATGTAATATATTATCCTAACCTTTTATGCACCTATCTTTGCAAAATACAATATATATAATATATTGAAAATAATATATATAAAACATCTCATTCAGTAACTAAGTCCTACCCATTCTGCATTCCAGTAGTTCTTGAGGAACATCAGTTTGACTGTCATGGTAAAATACTTTAATGCTACTAACTTAAATATATTTAGTTTGTTGGAAGGTATTTTTATATGTGGTCTACCCTAGACTGATATCTTGTTTATGGCTTATAGCCATCTGGGCCAGACACGAGCTGAATTATTTAATACCAACCATGGAAAAAGAGACAATTAGCCAATTTGGGTTGTTTAGCAAAGGAATGATTAAGTTACTTGCAAATGAATCGATGTTTACTTATCCTTGCATAACATGTAGTATTTGCCTCCATTAAGGGAATTAATAACCCTAGCTTGTACTTCAGTTAAGGATGAAGAGGGAATTAAATGTTTAGCCCAGTTTCCCATCCCTAATTATACTACTAATATTATATTGTAGATAAAAGCTTATAAGAAGTCTACTAAATTCAAAATGAACCAATATTTTAAAATTTACTAAAATTTCTTTTTTCTTCTCTTTGATTTTTTTTCTTTTTAAGACTGACATCTGGTCCTGAGAACACACTTTTCCACTATGTTGCCTTAGAAACAGTGCAAGGAATCTTTATTACTCCTACGCTTGAAGAGGTGGCACAGCTAAGTGGCTCTATCCACCCTCAGCTAATAAAGAATTTCCATCAGTGTTGTCTTTCCATTCGTGCAATTTTCCAACAGACATTGGTGGAAGAGGTAGGGCACTGCTATAAATACAGTTTTCTGCCAGTTTAATTTCCAGATTTCTAAGCATTCTATTATCTAATCAGTATGCCCAGCATTGTTTTCATTTAATTAAGTTTTTTTAAATAGTCACTCAATTTAATGTGGGTGCCAAAACAATTATACTCACAGTACTTCAAGGTTTTATTTCATACTGAATTTGATGTCTTGGGTTACTTTTCAGGATATGGTAGACCTGTGTTTTCTACAGCAAAGCAAAATACAGTCGTTTGTAATGTAAATTAACCTTCCATATTTGATATCTGTGACTCAACCATTACTTGGTAATAATATCTACCAATTGGTTCCTAAAATAACTCTGATAATTCTTTGAGTATTTAGCCAACAGTATAAGGTATTTTGGAACATAATGGATTAAGGCAGGGGTCCCCAACCCCCCTGGGCCACATACCAGTAGCTCTCTGTGGCCTATTAGGAACCAGGCTGCACAGCAAGAGGTGAGTGGCGGGCCAGGGAGCCTTACCGCCTGAGCTCTGCTTCCTATCAAATCAGCAGCGCATACGAGTGCAAACCCTATTATTGTGAACTGTGCATGTGAGGGATCTAAGCTGTGCACTTCTTATGAGAATCTAATGCCTGATGATCTGAGGTAGAATAGTTTCATCTTGAAACCATCCCTCCCCCAGAAATTGGTCTCCAATGCCAGAAAGGCTGGGGACCGCTGGGTTAAGGTACAGCTATAGGCACAAGACTAATGCAAATTTTTTGGCATTTGGTTGGTTGATTGCTTGCTTGCTTTTCTATCCAGGATGAAGTTTCATTGAATGTTGTTATCTGTTGAATAAATAATAATGCTGTATACAATTACAATATCAGATTATTTAAATGGCAGGAAAAGATAGGTGTTGATTTCTTGAAAAGGATAAAACATACAGAGGTTTACTTGTGACGTTATACAGCCGAAAAACCTCTCTGAAAATGGTTGTAATGTATATAGCAATACATGTGTTAGGGATGCCAAATTTGTGAAGAACTTGGGTTTAAAAGTGGAAGAACATTGGACAAGGAATAAGGAATCCTGGACTGAGCCTCACCTCCTATTTCCTTAGCTATGAAGCAAGTGGGCTGAATTACATCATCTCTCCAAGTTCATTCAGCAGTAAAATTCTATGTCTTATAGGATTTTTTTTGAGTCCTCAGAAATTGTTATTCTGTAAAAATACTGTGTTTGACCATATATTTCTATATGCTTTGGGTTCTTATGCTCCTATTTCCCTTTTTAACATAACTGATAAATGTTATAAAGGAATATTTCATTTACTTATTTGATAATATTTAGTAATATAAATTAGTTTTCCCTATCTTATTTAAACATTGAGGTACCTCCTCTGCACCAGACACTATTCTAGGAACGTGGGATACAACAGTGGCAAAACAAAGTCCCTTCCTTCATGAAGCCTATTTTCTAATGAGGGAAAGAAAAGAATTAGAAAATAGTATGCTGAGAAGAATCAGTGTCAAGCAAAATAATAAAACATGGTAAGGATGAGAGGTGGGAGTGACTATTTTGAAAGGTCTCTCTGATCATGTCAAGTGATACTTGAACAGAGACCTGAATGAAGTGAGGGAGCAAGCCATGTTGCTCTCTGGGGACAGAGCTTCCAGCAAGGGGAATGGCAAATGCAAAGCTGCAGAGCATTACCGCCTGAGGTCTGTCTCCTGTCAGGTCAGCTGTGGCATTAGATTCTCATAGGAGTGCAAACCCTACTGTGAACTGTCCATGCAAGGGATCTAGGCTGCCCACTTCTTATGAGACTCTAATGCCTGATGATCTGAGGTGGAACAGTTTCATCCCGAAACCATCCCCTAGGGGCTGGGAGAGTACTGGAGCAGACTGAGTGAGAAGAAAGTGAAAGAAGATATCACAAAGGTAGCAGGGCCAGCTTATGCATGGCCGGATAGACTATGATAAGGACTTTGGGCTTTGTTCTGAAAGAGATGATACATTCTTGAACAGTTCTGCCCAAATAAGGGATATGATCCGTAATTTTTTTTAAAGGATCACTCAGGCTACTGTGGGTAGAACAGGAAACAGAATAGCAAGGGTGGAGGCAGGGACCAGTTAGGAGGCTTTCAAAATTCTCAAAGCAAGAAATGATTATGGCTTCTGGACTCTGGATATATTTTGGAGGGCAAACCAAAAAGATCTGTTGATGGATTAGATAAAAGCTATGAAGGAAAGAAAAGGATCAAGGATCACTCCACTGTTTGGCCTGAAACTTATAAGAAGTCTTTATAGTCCAAATGAGTCATTGTTTTGCTAATGCTTTAATCAGTATGAAATTTAGAGATTATGGGTCAAAGGAAGACAAAATACTGTTTTTAATATATATTTTTTCAATTTATTACAGAATTATCTGTTCATTTAGAACACATTTATTAAGCACCTACTATGAACCAGGCACTGCTGGTTTTAAAACACACAAAGAAGATTGCATATTGTCTCTTCCCTGGGGAAAAAAGCTTATAATTTTCTATCTTCCACTGTGGAAGACAGATCTATAAACTGCTAATATAATATAATGTGCATACTAATAATATAGGCCTGTGAACAAAGTGTTCCCTAGAAAAGTCAAGGGACACTTTATCCATGAAGTCTCCTTTAGGATATGGTATTTAAGTATTGAGGAAGAGTAGAAATTTTCCTGCAGATAAGAAGAATGTCATTGCAGGCACTTAAGTATTTGGATCAGCCAATTCAAATTACTCTGTGAAAACATTTTAAAGTAACACTAGTAATACCAGTTAATACTAACAATACTTATTAATTTACAGAAAAAGAAAGGATTAAATAGTGGAGACCATTCAGATTCTGCAAAGTTGGTGTCTTCTCTTAACCCTGTTAAAGAACATGGTGTGTTGTTTGAATGTTCGCCTGGAAACTGGACTGATCAGAAAAAAGCACCACCAGTTATGGCTTACTGGGTAGTAGGGTAAGTGGGAAAAAAAGATATTTGAAAGTAAAGTGTTGGAAAAGTGAAAGAAAAGTAGTAAAGGAGATTAACATTTTAAAATGTAGGCATGGAATTTTTTATCTAGCTATACTATTTTAATTTATTTTATTTGCTAAGTATCTCCTTTAAATCCCTCCCGAGTATTTTTCTATTGAAAATTATCTTAAAAAATTAAATTTCAGTAATATACTGAAATAATAATTCCACGGTTTTTCTCTTCTTCCCTTTTCCCCTGCTTCCTTCATTTCTTCCCCCTCTCTCCTTTCTTTCCCTCTTTCCATCCTCTCCCTTTCCTTCCCTTTCCTTCCCTTCCCCTCTCTCTGCCCCCTGCCACAAGACCATGCCCAGTCAGGACCCTGCCCACCTTTGTTTCCATCTCCTGTCTCCTTGCTCTTCCATCTGCTGTGCACCAGCTGCACGAGCACCAATCAAATCTTGTTTCTGTTGTTCCTTCTGCATGGGATATTCTATCCCTTGACCTTTGCACTTCTGGATCCTTGATATTCAGACCAGTGCTAACAGGTCATCTTGTCAGAGGATCTATTATCTCTTTCCCTCATCAAAGTGGCTACTCAGTTATTCTCTATATGACTCTTTTATTGTTTATTTTCTTGTCCTTCTCCACCCCCCACCCTCATTACAATGTCAGCTTCATGAGGTCAGGAATTGTATCTGTCTTGTCCACCACTGGCACCTGCAACAGTACCTGGCACATAATATAGTCACTTGATAAATATGTGATGGCTCAGTAGGTGAGACTGTGCCTGGCAAAATGTGAAACTGGTGGTGGGGTGGGTGGGCAGTGGGTGGTATGGCAAACACAGAGATATAGTCATTGCCTTTAAGGGCCTTATATCTAGCAGAAGAATTATGAAATATGCTCAAATATCTATATTTTATATATCTATATTTATAGATATAGAGAGAAACCTTATATATGTGTGTGTATACATATATGTAAAATGAATTAGATGATACAACCAAATACTATAGGAATTCTGAGGAGGGGGCAAAATCTAATGAACAAAGATGCGAACAGTGGAAATTATACAGCGCAGCAGTGAACAGACTGGTTTGCCAGGATGGTAGAGGAATGACATATACAAAGATTAAGTGAAAGATCAAGTTGGGAACCTAAGTTAAACCACTGCGGAAGGTTATTTGAGTTGGAGTAAAGGTTGGTGGAGGAAAGGGCACAGAATTAGTTGGGAGTAGGGGTAGTGGACACATACCATGTAGTATTAAGCTATATGACAGACACTTAACAGACATTATCCAAAGCAGAAATTCCCATGTGCTGGTCCATGGGATTTAGAATCACCTGAGTCACTTGTTAAAATCTGAGATGCCTGGGCCCCAGACCTACTAAATCAAAATCTATGAGAGTGGGAATCGGTATTTTTAGTAAGCTCCTTTGTGATTATCATGTGAACCAGGCTTGGGAACATCAGTGTAAGCTTAATTCCATGTAGTGTAATCAGAGTTGTACTACTGGAAGATTAAACTGGGAGCGCCAATGGAATGATGTGCACATGAGAGAGACTAGAAATGAGAAGACCAGTTAGGCACACATGTAGCTGTTCAGTGGAGTGTTAACTACGTTCATTACAATTGGAATAGAAAGAATCAAAAGATGTTGAATTATGATAATGCAGATTTATGCAGAAGAGAAATTTAAGAAAATCAGGCAGAACTATCTCCAGTTTAAATAGATCAATTTATATACATTAGTATTGATTAAATAGATTTGAATTTTAACTCTTTAAGAAAATCAAACAAAATGTCAATGTTAATTCCAATTCAGTTCTATTTGCCAAAAAAAGCTACCATATATTTAATGTTTTAATAAAAATTAAACATTAGAAAGTAAAGAGCAATAAAATATTTAATAACTATTGTGCCTATGATGCTAGTGCTATTGCCTTTATTATAATAACTAGATTTGCTATTTAAAAACTGAGTGGTATCATAATACATATTGATAAAATAGGATTATTACACTCTAGAGCAATAAAAACTAATTGACCTAAGGCATATATTATTTATTTAGAAATAAATCTAGCTCCTTTCTCCCTAGTATAGATTTAGATTCATGGATTTTAAATTTGCTACTGATGCTTTCAGAAACAAAAATTAAATTAATTGGATGGTTAGAGTTTTTGTTGTTGTTGCTGTTTTAATTTCTGAAATGAGTGTGTTCTTTTCTTCTGCAGGAGACTTTTTCTTCATCCAAAACCTCAAGAACTTTATGTCTGTTTTCATGACTCAGTCACAGAAATTGCCATTGAAATAGCTTTTAAATTGTTCTTTGGGTTAACCTTGTAGCCGTGCTTTCTTGATGCATAGAAACACGTGCATGGAGGATCAAACACTGTCAGAATTGCTGAAATCAATACACAAAGAGATAAAGTTTAGCTTCTTTTTACTATTCAATATTGAACATAATATTGTTAAATATTGAGATGAAATGCTGTTGGATTTGATACATTAAATCTTAATGTAATATTGTAAGACTTTTGAGAATATACTTGATTAAAATGTGAAGGAAGGGATTGTTAACTTATTGCTATTTTGGTATATAATGTTAATTTATTGACTGGTTTGAAATAATGTGAAGTGTTTTTTATATAAGATTAATATAGGAAATGTTTATTCTTGAAAAATACCCAATTTGTTGTTTATTTTTCTCAAAATTCATACTGATATCTGATGAAACGATTATGAAATTGGGAGCAGGTGACCAGGTGCTGTAACTAAGTAGTGCTATGACCATGAGCAAGTTTTTGTACCTCTCTAAGCTCAGAGTTTTCATGTAAAATGAGATGATTGCATTGAGGTTTCAAAAATACCTCTTAAGTAAAATGTGCTTTTATTTTATTTTAGTTTTAGTTTTAGTTCTGGGGTGCATGTGCAGGATGTGCAGGTTTGTTACATAGGTAAACAAGTGCCATGGCGGTTTGCTCCACCTGTCAACCCATCACCTAGGTATTAAGCCTAGCATGCATTAGCTATTTTTCCTAATACTCTCCCTACCCCCACAACAGGCCCAGGTGTGTATTGTTCCCCTCCCTTTGTCCGTGTGTTCTCATGGTCAGCTCCCACTTATAAGTGAGAACCTACAGTGTTTGGTTTTCTGTTCCTGCACTAGTTTGCTGAGGATAATGGCTTCCAGTTTCATTCATGTCCCTGCAAAGGACATGATCTCATTCCTTTTTGTGGCTGCATAGTATTCCCTGGTGTATATGTACCACATTTTCTTTATCCAGTCTATCGCTGATGGGCATTTGGGTTGATTCCATGTCTTTGCTATTGTAAATAGTGCTTCAATGAACATAATGTGTGCATGTATATTTGTAATTGAATGATTTATATTCCTTTGAGTATAAACCCAGTAATAGGATTGCTGGGTCAAATGGCATTTCTGGTTCTAGATCTTTGAAGAATTACCACACTGTCTTCCACAATGGTTGAACTAATTCACATTCCCACCAACAGTGTAAAAGCATTCCTGTTTCCTCACAGCCTCGCCAGCATCTGTTATTTCTTGACTTTTTAATAATGGCCACTCTGACTGGTGTGAGATGGTGTCTCATTGTGGTTTTGATTTGCATTTCTCTAGTAATCAGTGATACTGAGCTTTTTTTTCATATGTTTGTTGGCTGCATGAATGTCTTCTTTTGAGAAGTGTCTGTTCATGTCCTTTGCCCAGTTTTTAGTGCGGTTCTTTTTTTTCTTGTAAATTTGTTTGAGTTCCTTGTAGATTCTGGATATCAGATCATTGTTGGATGGATAGATTGCCAAAATTTTCTTCCACTCTGTAGGTTGCCTGTTCACTCTGATGATAGTTTGTTTTGCTGTGCAGAAGGTCTTTAATTTAACTAGATCCCATTTGTCAAGTTTTGCTTTTGTTGCAGTTGCTTTTGTGATTTCATCAGGAAATCTTTGCCCATGCTCATGTCTTAAATGGTATTGTCTAGATTTTCTTCTAGGGATTTTATAGTGTTGGGCTTTACATTTAAGCCTTTATTCTATCTTAATTTTTTGTATAAGGTATGAGGAATGGGTCCAGTTTCTATTTTCTGCATATGGAGAGCCAGTTCTCCCAGCACCATTTATTAAATAAGGAATCCTTTCCCCATTGCTTGTTTTTCTCAGGTTTGTTGAAGATCAGATGGTTGTAGATGTGCAATCTTATTTCTGAGTTCTCTATTCTATTCCATTGGTCTATGTGTCAGTTTTTGTACCAGTACCATGCTGTTTTGGTTATTGTACCCTTACAGTACAGTTTGAAGTTTGGTAGTGTGATGCCTCCAGCTTTGGTCTTTTGGCTTAGGATTGCCTTGGCTATACAGGCTCTTTTTTTGGTTCCATATAAATTTTAAAATAGTTTTTTCTAATTCTGTGAAGAATATCAATGGTAGTTTAATGGGAATAACATTGACTCTATAAATTACTTTGGGCAGTATGGCTATTTTCATGATATTGATTATTCCTGTCTGTGAGCATGGAATATTTTTCCATTTGTTTGTGTCCTCTCTGGTTTCCTTGAGCAGTGGTTTGTAGTTCTCCTTGAAGAGGTCCTTCACTTCCCTTGTTAGCTGTATTCCTAGGTATTTTATTCTCTTTGAAGCAATTGTGAGTAGGAGTTCATTCATGATTTGGATCTCTGTTTGCCTGTTGTTGGTGTATAGGAATTCTGGTGACTTCTGCACAATGATTTTGTATCTTGAGACTTTGCTGAAGTTGCTTATCAGCTTAAGAAGCTTTTGGGCTGAGACAATGGGGTTTTCTAGATATAGGATAATGTCCTCTGCAAACAAAGACATTTTGACTTCCTCTCTTCCTGTTTGAATACCCTTTATTTCTTTCTCTTGCCTGATTGCCCTGGCCAGAACTTCCAATACTATGTTGAATAGTGGTGAGAGAGGGCATCCTTGTCTTGTGCTGGTTTTCAAGGGGGGTGCTTCCAGCTTTTGCCCATTTGGTATGATATTGGCTGTGAGTCTGTCATAAATGGCTCTTATTATTTTGAAGTATGTTCCTTCAATACCTAGTTTATTGAGACTTTTTAACATGAAAGGATGTTGAATTTTATTGAAGGCCTTTTCTGCATCTATTGAGATAATCATGTGGTCTTTGTCTTTAGTTCTGTTTGTGTGATGAATTATGTTTATTGATTTGCCTGTGTTGAACCAGCCTCACATCCCGGGAATGAAGCCAACTTGATCATGGTGGATAAGCTTTTTGATGTGCTGCTGGATTCAGTTTGCCAGTGTTTTATTGAGAATTTTTGCATTGATGTTCATCAGGGATATTGGCCTGAAGTTTTCTTTTTTTGTTGTATCTCTGCCAGGTTTTGATATCAGGATGATGCTGGCCTCATAGAATGAGTTAGGGAGGAGTCTCTCCTTTTCATTTGTTTGGAATAGTTTCAGAAGAAGTGGTATCAGCTTCTCTTTGTATTTCTAGCAGAATTCAGCTGTAGATCCATCTGGTCCTGGGCTTTTTTTGGTTGGTAGCCTATTAATTACTGCCTCAATTTCAGAACTTGTTATTGGTCTATTCAGTGATTCAACTTCTTCCTGGTTCAGTCTTGGGAGGGTGTATGTGTCCAGGAATGTATCCATTTCTTCTAGATTTTTGAGTTTATTTGCACAGAGCTGTTATAGTATTCTCTGATGGTTGTTTCTATTTCCGTGGGATCAGTGGTAATATCCCCTTTATCATTTTTTATTGTGTCTATTTGATTCTTCTCTCTTTTCTTCTTTATCAGTCTGGCTAGTGGTCTATTTTGTTAATCTTTTCAAAAAAAAAAAAAAAAACCAGCCCCTGGATTCATTTATTTTTTGAAGGGTTTTTCATGTCTCTAGCTCCTTCATTTCCACTCTGATTTTGGTTATTTTTTGTCTTCTGCTAGCTTTTGGGTTTGTTTGCTCTTGGTTCACTAGTTCTTTTAGTTGTGATACTAGGGTGTCAATTTGAGATCTTTCTAGCTTTTTGATGTGGGCATTTAGTGCTATTAATTTCCCTCTTAACACTGCTTTAGCTGTGCCCCAGAGATTCGGGTACATTGTCTCTTTGTTTTCATTGGTTTCAAAGAACTTCTTGATTTCTCTCTTAATTTCATTATTTACCCAGGAGTCATTCAGGAGCAGGTTGTTCAATTTCCATGTAGTTGTGTGGTTTTGAGTGACTTTCTTACTCTTGAGTTCCAATTTGATTACGCTGTGATCTGACAGACTGTTTGTTATTACTTCAGTTCTTTAGCATTTGCTGAGGAGTGCTTTACTTCTAATTGTGTGATCAATTTTAGAGTAAGTACCATGTGGCACTGAGAAGAATATATATTCTGTTGTTTGGGGGTGGAAAGATCTCTAGATATTTATCAGGTCCCACTTGATCCAGAGCTGAGGTCAAGTCCTGAATATCTTTGTTAATTTTCTGTCTCGATGATCTAATATTGACAGTGGGGTGTTAAAGCCTCCCACTATTATTGTGTGGAAATCTAAGTCTCTTTGTGGGTCTCTAAGAGCTTGTTTTATGAATCTGAGTGCCCCTATATTAGGTGCATATATATTTAGGATAGTTAGCTCTTCTTGTTGAATTGACCCCTTTACCAGTATGTAATGCCTTTGTCTTTTTTTTAATCTTTGTTCGTTTAAAGTCTTTGTCAGAAACTAGGATTGCAGCCTCTCCTTTTTTCTGTTTTCCTTTTGCTTGGTAGATTTTCCTCCATCCTTTTATTTTGAGTCTATGTGTGTCCTTGCATGTGAGATGGGTCTCTTGAATACAGCACACTGATGGATTTTGACTCTTTATCCAGCTTGCCACTCTGCGTCTTTTATTTGGGGCATTTAGTGCATTTACATTTAAGGTTAATATTGTTATGTGTGAATTTTATCCTGACATCATGATGCTAGTTGATTATTTTGCAGACTTGTTTATGTTTTTGCTTCATAGTGTTACCGATCTGTGTATTTCAATGTGTTTTTTGTAGTGATTGGTAACAGTTTTTCCTTTCCATATTGAGTGCTGCCTTCAGGAGCACTTGCAAGGCAGGCCTGGTGGTGACGAATTCCCTCAGCATTTGCTTGTCTGAAAAAGATTTTATTTCTCCTTCACTTATGAAGCTTAGTTCAGCCAGATATGAAATTCTAGGTTGGAAATTCTTTTCTTTAAGAATGTTGAAAATTGGCCCCCAACCTCTTCCGGCTTATAAGGTTTCTGCTGAGAGGTCTGCTGTTAGTCTGATGGGCTTCCCTTTATAAGTGACCTGGCCTATCTCTCTGACTGCTTTTAACATTTTTTCCTTCATTTCAGTCTTGGAGAATCTGATGATTATGTGTCTTGGGGTTGATCTCATGGAGTATTGTATTGGGGTTCTCTGGATTTCCTGAATTTGAATGTTGGCCTGTCTTGCTAGGTTGGGGAAGTTTTCCTGGATGATATCCAGAAGTGTGTTTTCCAACTTGGTTCCATTCTTCTGTCTCTTTCAGGTATATCTACCAGTCGTAGGTTCAGTCTTTTAACATAATCCCACAGTTCTCAGAGGTTTTGTTCGTTCCTTTTCATTCTTTTTTCTCTAATCTTGTCTGCCTGCCTTATTTCAGCAAGATAGTCTTCAAACTCTCATATCCTTTCTTCCACGTAGTCTATTCGGCTATGGATACTTGTGTTTGCATTATAAAGTTCTCGTGTTTTTCAGCTCCATCAGATCATTTACGTTCCTCTCCAAACTGGTTATTCTGTTTAACAGCTCCTATAATGTTTTATCATGGTCCTTAGCTTCTTTGCAGTGAGTTAGAACATATTCCCTTAGCTTGGTGAAGTTTGTTATTTCCCATCTTGGATGGATGATTGACATTCATCCATCTCAGCCTCAGCCCAGTTCTAGCCCTTGCTAGAGACATGTTGCAATCTTTTGGAGGAGAAGAGGCACTCTGGCTTTCTGAGTTTTCTGTATCCTTGCATTCTTTCTCATCTTCATGGGTTTATCTACCTTTGATCTTTGAGGCTGCTGACTTTTGGATGGGGTTTTTGTGGTGTCTTTTTTGTTGATGTTGTTGCGTTCTGTTTTTCTTTAGCAGTCAGGCCCCTCTTCTGCAGGGCTGCTGCAGTTTGCCTGGGGTCCACTCTAGTCCGTATTTGCCTGGGTCTCTCGTCTCCCAGGAGATATCACCAGTGGAGGCTGCAGAACAGCAAAGATGGCAGCCTTCTCCTTCCTCTGGGAGCTCTGTCCCAGAGGGGCACTGGCCTGATGCTAGCCGGAATGCTCCTGTATGAAGTGTCTGGAGACTCCTGTTGGGAGGTCTCAGTCAGGAGGAGCAGGGTCAGAGAACCACTTAAATAAGCAGTCTGTCTGCCCCTTGACAGGGTGGGTGTGCTACACTGGGGGGAATCCCCCTCATCTGGACTGCCTTGACTCTCCAGAGCCAGCAGGCAGAGAAGACTAAGATCACTGATCCATGATACTGCAGCCATACTTCCTCCTAGGGGCTCCTCTCAGGGTTATCAATGTTTTGTCCATAAACCCCTGGCTGGGGATGCTGAGATTCCCACAGGGAGGCCCTATCCAGTGAAGAGGAGTGAATCTGGGTTCCACCCCATCTCGCTGGCGCTAGCAGCAAGGGAAAGTGGCCAATTGGAGCCACAGTGATGGCGGCCTCCCCTCCCTTCTCCCCCCTCTCCTTCCCCACTTCCAGAACTCAGTCTTCTTAGGCAGTTTCTAGCTGGCGGGGGAGGATTCCAAGCCAGTGGGTTTTAGCTTATAGAGTTCTGTGAGAGCAAGGCTGCTTGGCTCCCTGGCTTCAGCCCCCTCCCCATGAGAGTGGACAGATCACCTGCCTCACGGGAGTTCCCGGAGCCAAAGTATGCAAATACTCCAGTGTCTCAGTGCCTGCTCAAAGCGGCTGCCCACCCAAGCACAGATTTGTGCTTGGGACCCAAAGCTCTGGTAGCATTGGCTCAGGAGGGAATCTCCTGATATACAGGTTGCAAGGATCTGTGGGAAAAGCCTGGTTTTCAGGGAGGGGAAGCACAATCCTTCACCATCTCCCTTGGCTGGAGGAGGGAGTTCACTTTGCTGCGTGCAGCTCCTGGATGGGATCTTGCTCCACCCTGTTTTTGCTCACTCTCCGTGGGTCATGCCAACCACCTAGCAGTCCCAATAAGAGAACTTCGGTACCTCAACTGAAGATGCAGAGTTTACTCACAGTTTTCTTCCTTCTTGGTGGGAGCTGCAGAGCAGAGCTGCCTGTCTTTGACCATCTTGGCTCTCTGTTCTACTTTTTTTTTTTTTTGCCTCTTGCATGTTGGTCACCTCCTAAATTAGTAATGTCCAAGTACTTATTCCTTATCAGATACTTTTCATTAATTTAACTATCCTAGTACATACCTCACTGTGGGGAAAGGGGGAAAGATGAAAATTAACTTACTTTTTATTTATTTGATTCTCTTTAAGTTTCAGGTAAGCTCGATTTTGACTAGGATATATATATGTGTGTATATATATATGTGTTTTTTAAACTATTTGTCAACTTTCATTTTTTTTGTTTTTGTTTAAATACATTCAGCGGCTGGGCTTGGTGGCTCACGCCTGTAATCTCAACACTTCGGGAGGCTGAGGCAGGTGGAT